>NC_090887.1:18194864-18209864 GCF_036669925.1 Montipora capricornis | reverse complement strand
TCGGGATAATCACTGTTATCGAATTTGTCTTTATCATTCCAAAAGTCTTGGTACGCATCACTGGTTTCAATTTCATAGGTCAAGCTGTCTGTGTCTGTGAATAATAATTTCGCTTTGCTACCGTATTTTTGTTTGATGTAGTTATAATGAAAATCATACATTAGTGTCTTGCTAAGATCTAGGATACACATACCCACATATGCCGGCCTGTTTAGGGTTAGTGTTTCTTTGATTTTATGCACTGCCACTAGATTTTTATTGAAGATCTTACTACTAACATATGTTGGTTTGGCAGCCATTTTTGACAGTTTGTTTTTATCAGTTACTAATCTGACATCTACTCGCTTTCTGATATTTTCCATTGTTTTCCCAAATACACTGTTATTCATAAGCTTGAAGAAGTCTTTTTCAAAAGCATTTTTAGCATTGGTTCTCTTCTGTGTGTTGAAATCAATGTATTCTTTCAACCATGGTGACTGATTGAACTTTAGAACTCGATGGATTTTGGTTATTTTCAAACCAAGATCGGTGTACAATTGTAGGTTCCTATAATGAAGAACATACTTTTCTTTGTTGCTTAATGTAGGTATCAGTTTATGAACTAAGCCAGTTGACACTTTGAATTTATTGGCTATTTCTTGGCAATAATTAGAAAGCATATCTTTGTTGACTTTGACCTTTTCGGCTGCTAGCGGATAATCATTATGCAGATCGTGTAATTCTTTGGGATATTCCAAATCAACTTCTAATATCAAACCTTTATTGCTATCTTCTTTATACTTGGCTAGGTCTATCTTATCAATCTGGTTTTTAGCCAACCATTTAAAACCACCAGTTGGAAGGTATTGGCTCATTGCCCAACCATACAGATTGTTAGCATCTAGATACATTATATACTTTGAGGGCGCCTTCTCATCATACGTTTTCATGTATCTATTATTAGCTTTGCCGTATCGATTTGCTATGTATGATGTACCACCACGCATGCCCTTTTCGATGAATTGAAACATATCAATATCAGTCATAAGCTCCAATTTAATGTCAGTCATCTTTAACATAGCATCCCAAGAAAGCCCAGGACTGGTAAAATAATGACAGGGGTCTAGTTTGTAGTATTGCAGACAGGTCTTTCGAAAGTTTTCAAACACATCAGCTAACAGAAGGATGTCAGATTTAAGATATAAGTCATGGTACTCACCCATATTTTTTAGATCAAAAGTGTTCCATACATTTTGAGCATGTTTGTGTTGATCACCTGAGATATGCTCATCATTTAATATACTGTAAAATTCTTCTTTTGGTGGCAGCTTTTCATTGAATTTTTCAAAACTGTCCATAAAGTCATATGGGTATACTCCCTTCTTACTCATCAAATCAAGCTCTTTACCTTTGAATTTTTGAGAAGTATATATTAATGCTTCTTTTGGTAGGTTGCTCACCAGTTTATCAAGACTTGAGCTCATGAATTGAAAACTATCAATAAAGGTCAGATGATTACCAAGCATGAAAGCCATATACTTTTCCATGTTGTTTGGTATGGCATTGATATTCATTTGGCATGTTTCACCTTTCTTGTTTGTGTATGTATGCTTTTTAACTATCTCACCAATTTCTTGCATTATAAAATGACTGTCATACCCACGGAGATTGTGAAACATAACTGGTATTTTCTCAGTCAATCTGAAATTTAGGTTACAATCTTGGTGAGCTGATCCTCTGTATTTACCTGTGATATGGCAATGGTCTCTAACTCTCACATCATTTTCATTGTATTTTTTATTGCAGATATGACATTCATTAGCTTTTTGAAATTCTTTTTCATCATCTTCAGTCATTCTCAATGGTTTATTGAAATATTTTTTCATGATCTTCTTGCAATATTTAACTTCCTCTAGCATAGCTTCCATAAATTTGTAAACAGCTTTTTCACCTCTATAAATTTGTACTGGTTTTGTGTATTTATCATCATAACAACACACAACCTTATATCCATAACCACAGTCTGTGTGTCTCTGATAAGCCTCTGTGTACGATTTATCATCATTAGGTTGGCAACCGGATATCTTTTCTGTTATAGCTTCAAAATCTGCATAAATGACGAATGGTACTGGTAGTTGTTTATGGAAATTATTGAATTTTAGTATGTTATCATCTTTTGTTGGCATTTGGATAGCTTGTGTGCCATTTACTTGTATGCAGTTTTCTTTATGATCAGTTAATACTCTTTCAGAACTGAAACATTGTAAGCAATGCATACAGAAGTGCTTCCTTTCCTTGTGTTTTGTTTGATTGTACATGAATTTGTTGAAATCTTTGATCAACACATAATGCTTGTTTTCATTTTCTGTTATAAGAAGCAGATTCATACAATCTTCATACTTTTCTTTTGACACATAAATGGGATATTTTTGTTTGTTTTCATAACCAAATACATTGATGTTAATTTCATTTTGCTTTTCTATTTTGTTGTACTGTTTGGTAGTCACTGGAAATTCAATTCCTGAATAATTCAAATTTTCAATGAATGCTTTGTCTGATTTTTTGATTCTCTGTGGGTATTTGTCTTGAGGATTAAGATGTCTTATGTGGCACCACCTGAAGCATTCATTATCCTCATTTTTCATGTTGATCAATCCTTTTGCACTGTGTTTGAGTTCATTTGGTAATTTGATGTAAGAAGATCCTTTCATTGGCTCGTATTTTACCACATTGATATAATGATTTTCAACAGATTGAATAGTCCAACCAGATCCCTCTGAAATCCAAACTGCAATCTTGTTTAGTATGACTTGTTTTGACAAAGATAAAGCTAGTTCAATTTGTGTGTCATTTGTTATTGTTTGTGGTTGACTGTTGAAATAAGCCGTTTTGATGATTTTTTCTTCTCGCCCTGTTTGCTTTTCAAATGTTACTCTAAGTGTTTCAACAAACTTTAGACCTTTCATTGATTTTAATATTTTTTCGATATGGATGGCAACAGCCTTTCTTGTATTTTGCAGTTGCATAAGTGGGTCTTTGCTGTTTTTTATGTTGATTTCATAAGACTTGGTGAACCCTTTTAAAGCTTTGTTCGTTTCTTGTATTATGGTCCTTGGTGATGGAACGGGTTGTTTTTTGGTTCTTGGAGCTGCCACTGGAGCAAAACGCTTCGTCCTTGGAGCAGGCACCGGTCTATATCCATCTCGGAACTCTGGTGGTGGAAGAATTATGTTTTCTTCATAATTTCGCACCATTTGCCGCACACTCTTACGAGGTGTCGGTATTGGCCGTCGGGGACCAACTTTTGTATCGTCTTTGGTGATTAATTTTTTGATAAGATTTATCAGGTCTTTTTTGCTTAGATTTTCTAAACTGGTATGATTCATAATATTACTTGAGATATTATTTTTCATTCTCTATCTTATATAACAATCGACATTCTTTTAAATACTTTATGGATTTTTAGTTGAAACCAATCTGGTACGATTGATTTTAACTGTAAAAATTTGACAAACTATATATTTCCAATTCATGAATTTTCATATGCAGTTTGTGTTTCTCACTTTTGAGATGCTGATGTTTTCCTCTCATGGCATAATTCTTTCCATTGTTGCATATCACACAATACCATTCTGTCTCACGACCATATTTGTTTTTTTTCTCTTGAATCTCTTTGTCAGTGAATTGTTTCTTTGGACCTCGTTTTGAAGTTTCCATATTATATACAGAGACATCATTCTTTTATATGGTTTTAATCAGAATCATCTTCAGATTCATTTGGTTTGTATTTGCTGAAAGCTTGTTTTATCTGTTGCAACATGTCGTCGTTTATGTCATCGGGATCCATTACAAAGATTTTTTTTCCATCTGTTACCATGACCATTAATTTTTTATTGAAATGCACCAATTTCAATTTAACGGGTGGATGAATGACAGACAACACATCGGAATAAATCAAATCTTCCAAAAAGACTTTCAACGAAGGCTCACGAATTACATGGGACATTAAAGCATTGAATAATGATTTTGGGTTCATATACAATAGGATTATATTAGTTTTTCACTTCATCCTTGCAACAATTTCAATGGTGCCAAAAATTTACGGTATCTTTGAAATTCTCTGAATAAAAAATCCATTTTGACATCTATGATGTGAAACATTTTCCCGATTTCTTTCTTTGGTCCTCCTGTTTTCAATGCTTTGATCAACAATGGCACTGCTTCTGAATGAACATAGTGCATATAACCTGCGTTCCTGACCACTATTTCACAAATCATTTCTGTGATCACTTTTCTTACAGCCATGGTTTCAATTATTTGGCTTCCTCTGAACATATACTATATGTTTCGATTATCTTTTACACAGATTCATCACTGTCTTGTGACGCAAAAGATTCTGGCGAACTTGGGCAACTAAAATCCGATTCGCTTTCTTGTGATGAAAAACTTTCCGGTGACGATGGCAACCAATCGGAATCAGAACCAGAGTCCTGATCGCTCTCATAATAGAAACCAAACTTTTCTTCATTTTCGAACTTGTCCATATAATATAAGTATATATTTTTATTTTTTATAAGTATTTATGCGCGTTTGTTTCACCACAATTCATATGTTTTCAATGTCTTTCAATGGTACCAACTGTTGAATTCATCACTGTATCCCTTCCATTTCACTAGAGCTTGTTTCTTTTTATAGTCCCTCCGAATTACTTTATCAATACGAAAAACATCCTGTATGGCTTTTAATAATTCAGGTTTATAAAAACTGCCTTGTATCTCTTCACCTCTGAGATCTTTTAGTTTGTATGTTATTGGATTAGTGTATTGGATCTTATCAACTGTAAACACTTCTTCGGTCCAGTTTGGAGTATATCCTTTATCGAACACATTTCGTTTATACTTGGATATTCGAACCTTGTCACCTGTTTTGAATTTAGGTTGCTGTTTTAATGGCTCCATATCACCATATAGATTGAAGTAAACGGTTCCTTCATTCCTCTTGTTAGATGCTTCAACGGGTGTCATCTTTATGCTTGAATGTTTTGTATTATTATACTGTTTCACTAGTTTGGGTAGCATATCGAGATACATTGTATTACCTTGAACTGTGAACTGCTTCCACATTTTGGACTTGATTGTTCTATTCCACCTTTCAACCACTGAGGATTTCTCCTCATTTTCAGTGGAGTACATATGTATCCCATTTTTCTCTAATAAGTCTTTCAAGTGTTTGTTATAGAACTCCTTTCCCTTGTCAACCCATAAATACTGTGGTTTTCTACCTTCCTTGAATATTGTTTTAAATGCTTCAGTGACAGATTCACCTTTCTTGTCCTTCAATGGGGCAATCCAACCGTATTTGCTGAAAACATCAATGACCATAAGAAGATACCGATAGCCTTTATTCCATTTGCTAAACTGTTGCATTTCAACTAGATCACTTGCCCATATTTCATCAATATGATTTACGATTACACGCCGCCGAGTAAAGTTGCGTCTTATAGATGCATGTAATTCATCTGCTAATTTTTCTTGCCAGTTACCCGACGGCTTTTTCCGTTTTTTGAAACTCCAAGACCTAGTTTCTGCTTTGTATTGATAACATTTCTTGCCAACCAATGCCCCCATTGTCTTTCATTATACGGTACGTTGTCTAAAGCTTGGACCATTTTCCTATCTGCTTTGTTTTTACATTTCCTATCATCCTTGCAGACGGAATAATCAACATCGTGTTGCATTGCTATTGCATCAGTTTTTCCAGTGGGCATATCATATATTTCCAATATTTGACCAGTTTTTGGGTCATACTTCAGCTGATTTTCTAAATCATTATATGGTCCGGTGTAATGATGCCCAGGTAATGTCCATCCACCTTTTGGTTTCGGTAATTTACCAATAGCTTTGTGAATGTCAACAGCACCGCCATCAAGATCTTTTCTGTTTGTTGTGTATTTTTTATTCGGTCTTATTTTTGTTGACAATTGATTGAGAGCTTCTGATCCCACTTTATGAAGTAGAGGATTCATTTTTCTCAAACCATAATCGATTGCTTTTTTCTGCAATTTTGGGTCTCTCATCAATTCGGAACCATAATATCTACCCATTTCAACGGCTTTTTTGCCAAGATAAGGTACTCCTTTAGTTAAAAATAATTCTGTTCCAGTATTAGCAATATCACTGAGTAAGCCCGCTCCCAACGGGCTGTTTAGTTTCCCTGTTGTTTAACAAATTTGGTCTTTGTAATACCACATTCAGCACAAGTGCAAAAGAACATTAGTCTGCCATTTTTAGCTGTTTTGTAACCTGAAGGTTCAACACATTCAGTCACTTTCTTTTGTTTAACACAATATGATTTCATAATATATATAAGTTAGATATTTCTGAAATAACGTTGGATAAATCTCTCATTTTTCATTGTATCATTTATGTTGAACACTTGTAATAAATCATAATACGAATTACCCTTATTCATTTCATTTAGAAAGTATAAACAGAAATACCCACAAGTTGTTGTTTGTATGTTTTGTATCTGATTGTTTTGATGTAACAAAGTGAGATTTTTCTTTTTGGCATGATTTACAATCTCTTGAAATGGGGGCATACCAAACGAATCGAAATAATTTATTACATTATCTTTGACATATGTTGCAACCCAATGAGATCCTGACATATAAGCTGGTTCCAGATTGTAAATAAATAACGCCTGTTTATGGTTATGTGGAACTTTTTCATCTCTTGACAGTACATCATTGATTGGTATGTTTAAATATTTACACCATTTTTTCAGATCGTGATTGGACATAGGTATGTTTTTGTGAAATTTTGGTTTCACAATATTGCCCCCAAAATGGGTATGCCATTGAATGGACTGTTTTTTCCCAATAGTAACCCTTTTCCTTTTTTGGTTGAGGATGTTTTTTTTTTTCTACCATTACCAGTCACATATGGCGGATAACTATAAAATGGAGGGGGCATTCCAATTCTAGGTGCTCCTGTACCATCCTTTTTCGACGAAGGTGGTCTACCTACCCTCGGTGCTCCTCTTCCCGTTAGCTTTTTGACAAGATTCAAAGCCAAAGGAATTCCAATGCTAGCTAACAGAGTGCCTAAAAATCCACCTGATTGTGTTTTGGTCGGTGTTATTTTAACGCCAGATCCTGTTTGAGCCGCATTCATTATGTCTCTTTGCTGTTTGGTTGTAAACATATTCAGATATGGCATCAGTTGATTGATTGCATTGAAAGGTATCATCATGGGTAATGGCATAGCACCACCTTTTTGACCAGATCCTAACAATTTTTTAGCTCCGGCTTCTGCTAAACCACCAAGAGCACTCAACCCAAGGGTTTTACCAATTGCTGGAAGAGCTCTCATACCAAGTGACAATACGGTGCTCAAAAGACTTCCGCCTACTTGTTTTCTGATATTGGTCTTAGCAAGCTTAATGTCCATTCCTTTGTTCAATTGTCGATTTTTTTGCAATCTTTTTTTCACCATTGCTGGAACATAAAGAGTGTCGTTTCCATTCAGAGAATCATTTGTCAGTCTTAGAACAATTGTTTCCCTTTTATGGTAAGCATTACTCAGATTCTTTTTTTGATTATCTGAAAGTCTTACGTTGATTTCATGAAGTTTAGTCATATAATATATGTTATATAATTCCGATTGTAAATAAATGGGAGTCATTCACTTGATTTCATATTACTGTTTCAGTTGCGGGCTTAAACTATCACCAATTCATTACCCACCTTGTCAATAACAACCGACTCTTCGTACAATACAACTGCATGGACATTGAAATCTGCTGCACTATTGGCACTTATTTTATACCTGAAAATCAACTGTTTAGGGTCTCTTGTTACTTTCTCTGCCTGATATGACAGATCGAAATAGATTAGTGGATACAGGCTGTTATAATTAGCAAGATTCAACTGGGTTCCGGTGTTGTAATCATTTTTTCGCATTGCATAAGACATCAGATCATTGAATATTCTCACTTTGCTTTCACTGTCATATTCTGTTTCTGGGTAGAAAACACCATTGCCATATTCGAGTCTGCATGTTGTTAAATAACTGTTTGCGTTTGCTTCATTCAGTTTGAAGGTATCAAGTATATATGGATTTTGAGTTGCAACTCTGGTTTTAGCCCGTTGTAGATAAACAAAAATTGCTTTGACATTGTCAATACTGGAAGAAATCTGAAAAAAACCACTGACTCTAGCAGGTGCTGACACTGCATATAGTTCACGCTGATATGTCCATTTGTGTTCTTTCATGAAAGAGCTTACAAATTTGTCGTACATACTGTCTTTTGGTGTTAATTTTGGAACCCATAGTAGAAATCTGTTCAAAACTACTCTGCCGGCATCTGTTCCTGCTGCCATATTGATGAGTTCATTGTCGTTCTGGAGATTCAAATTGAATTGTAACTGCATCGGAACCAACATTTTATCCTGCAACTCTTCAAAAAAACTGTAACGATTGAGAGGTATGATCAAATTCACATTTTTTGCTCCTCCCGTTCCATCATTGTTGGTAGCTTGTGTAAGCACTTTTCTAGATTCATATCCTGAATTAGTATTGGCTGTCGTACCATCTGTGTCTAAATACCAAAAACTGTTTTTACCGACTGATCTGCTGTAATCATCAGAATATTCCAACAGATTCTTCACAAAAGTGACCTTATGTAGATTGTCAGTATCATAAACAATTTTCCCAGCACTTTTAATCATCATATGTGCAATCAATGAATGAGATCCGTTTATCACCGTTATTCTATCGGCTGCTGCATAACCGGCTCCATCTGCTGTTTTTTGTAACTGGAATTGAACCTCGAAATAAGCATTGTACCAATCATAGAAAGAACTCCGGTCGTTGATGGTGAATCTGTAACCGTTCTTTTCTTGATGTTGACCGTTACCTGGGGCTCGGATTATATCATCAAGTTGAAATCGCACTAACTCATTTCTTTGCAATAATTCACTTGTTCTAAAAGCCATTTATACTATTGTATTATATAATTTTGCTGTCATGTTATTTATTTGAAAAATCTACGCCTTCTTCCAGATCCTGATATCAATCTATTTAGTATCATGTCAGCGCTTTCTGCTTGCTGTTTAATGGGAGAGGATGGAACAATTGCATTTTGTGTTGTAGCTCCTTTTCTCAAATTTGCTAATTTTTTCATTATTAGGTCTCCTGACTTTTCTGCCGCCGCCTTACCAATTTTATCACCAGCATGTGATACTCCTGATTCTAACGCCTTCTTCGCTAATGGCTTTGCAAATTTCTTGAAAACAGATGATGCCACACTCTTCAGTGGTTTGAAAATGTTGTCGATAATAAGCCCAGACCCTTTGTGTTGAAATACAAATTTACCAAGTTTTGGATGGTAAAACCTCTTAAATTCATATGGTTTCATTATACTTTTACATTAGATACTTTTTAGAATTAGTGAAAAAGACGTATCTGCTCCATTTAGATCCACTAATCTTCTTTTTCCATCTGTTATCATGATTCTGATTGATGAAATTGTAGTTTTGTTCACAGGATTAAATGTAACTCTTTGTGGTTCGAGGGTGAAGGAGTAACTTGGTTTTAGTACACTGGTTGAGAATGAATAAATAATGTCTGTTTCTTCACCGTCAACTAAACTTTCGTTGACCAAATCGCAATGAATATTGAGTACGTCTGTGTCTTGACTGAGATTCGGCACTCTTGGTCCAATATGCGTTCCACTTGCTAATATCTTTTTATCAAAACCGATCAGGTCATTAAAATTACTTGCTCTTAAATCGAGTTGGTAATTTGCAGCTAATGTAACCGTGACTCTGAATGTTGTTTCGTTGAATTCAAGAGTCATCGGATACGTATCACCAGTTTTCGTCACATTTTTAATATGTCTGTCAAAGTCCGTATAATTCCATACCCCAGCTGGAAAGGTAATGTCCTTAAAAGTTGAACCATTATCGGAGCTGTATTTGATTAATTGATTTTTGTACCCAGCATTGACATTGAACCAAGTGAATGACATGTTAATGACTCTGTTAAGACCGATAACGTATTGCTTATTATTGTCTAGAGTTACAGGTCTGGTGAAATTTGTTGTAAAATCTTCTGGTTTATTATCCCCTTTATTTTTCACACTGTAAGATGATAAAACTATCTCTCGTTCCATTATATAATGAAGTTACATTAAATTTGGAAATATTGTTTGTATAATTTACCATATTGTGATTTGTTAATTGTTGTCATTTTTAACAATGTGTCCAATATAGAAACACCCATATTTCGCATGTCAATGCTTGTATTACCAGCCAATATCTCACCAATGATCAAATCCAATTTTTTTATGAGTTCTTTCGGTTTGTTAAAAAATATCACATTGCCACCTTTTTGTTTTTTCCTACCAGAACCTTCCATTGTTTTCATTTTGTTTTGATAATGTTTTATGTATTCATTCAGAGTTTTCATAGCGCGATCCACTCTTTTGTTTTCCTCTTGCCTATCAGCTTCCGTTATATTCCCACTTTTGTATTGCTTTGTAACGTTTCCTTTGTAGGCTTTCAATTGATTTCTTTTAAATTTAGCCGCATTGACGATCTTATTGAGATATTTTTTGTTTTTTCGTTCAGTCATTTCTTGTTGATTTATTACCTTTTCAACAGAATCATAATTTGGTATACATTTTCCATATCTTCTTCATCCATTCCATAATCTATCTCATCGTCGTCATCATACTCTGGTGGTAATTCTGGTTCTTCAGGAAAGTACTTAGGATCAACATACATCTCTTTTTTTCCTTCCAGAAGATCTTGTAAAGACTCTTCATATGTTGGTGGTTTTGGCACCAGTTGTTTTTCTTGCTGTGGCAAAACAGGTTGTTCAAATAGATCACCAAGATTCATATCTGGAACTTCATCCTCTATATCAATGCCGTAATCAGGAACTTCTCCTTTCTTCAGTGGTCGTTTTTTCCTTGGCAACCTTAAAGCCTGATTACTATCAATAACATCATCTAATTTACTTGTAATTGGTTGGAATACTTTTGAAAATCCCTGTTGACTGGTCTTCTGATCAATATCATGCTTTGTAATTGCATTATGGACATAATTGATCTTATCCCCTAATTCAGATTTACTCTTTGCGAGTTCTTTCCACTTAAGTAAACTCATTTTTGTTATATTATTACTTTACATAAAAATGGAAATTCATATATAAAAAATAACGTTTTACACTATGTTGAACACCATGTTGAACACCATGTTAAACACCATATTATCGAAACAATATACCCATATGATATAAAAATGAAGATACCTAATTATGATACTGGCGACGATGTTGTCACAAACTTCACACAACTACATGATTTTATGCCTGATCGATGCTTCCGCATGCTCATTTGTGGACCTTCTGGTTCGGGAAAAACAAACACACTGATGCATATGATTCACAATCTGTTGTATTTTGATAAAATATACCTTTATGCAAAAAACTTAGAGCAGTCAAAGTATCGGAATCTCATGAAAGAGTTCGAACCATGGAGTGAAGAAGCTGGTTATGATATCATTGAAGCAAGCAATGATAAAATAATTCCTGTAAAAAATCTCAATGGTGACAATCAAAAAATTGTGATATTCGACGATTTCGTATGTGATAAAAACCAAAAACCATTAGTTGACTATTTTATACAGGGGAGACATAAAAACTGCTGTGCCATATATTTGAGTCAAAGCTACTATAAGACACCAAAAGATATTAGATTAAACTGCTCACATTTTGCCATTTATGATTTTCCGAGTACTAATGAAAAAAGTCTCATATGTCGTGAAAACAATGTCTCAAAACAATTATACGAGAAAGCAACTAGAGACCCTTTCAGTTTTATATATATTGACAAACCTGAGAAACAAGTAAAGAAGAATTTTGATGAAACAATATAAATCAATTGTATATGAGTTACCCAAATGGTAAATTACCTGAAGACACTTATTCACATGAAAAAGTCATTGAAATAGTGAAAGGATTGCCTGGTGTTGGTTTTAAACTAACAGATGACGGTGATTATGATATGCAGAATAAAAACTGAGAAATTTAGATTCACCTCAAACGAATGACGATGCAACTACTAAGAGGTATGTTGATTCGGAAGTTTCTAAGACATTAAAATTGGACGGAAGCAATGCAATGAATGGAGCCCTCAATATGGATAACAGACGGGTTGAAAATATCGCTCCTGCTAGACATGGTCAGAGTGACGCTGTCAGTAGTGCGCATATGCATAACTTTTATTTTGATTTAAATACAAATGATGGAAAGATAGAAGCCCAAAATCCGATTGACATGAAAAATCAAAGAATCCTCGGAGTGAAAGACCCGATACTACATTCAGATGCTTCTAATAAATTTTACGTTGACAGCTCTTTTAATTTTAAAGCTGACAAAACGGAGCTGGCTAATTATTTGAAAAAAGATGGAAGTATTTCCGTAACTGGCAATTTTGACTTTGGAAATAATAAAATCAGCAATCTTGCTGAAGGCACTGGCAATTCTGACGCTGTTACAAAACACCAATTACAAACTGGTTTATCAACCAAACCCAATACAAATCAGGTTGTGTTGCGAGATGGTACGCAAGCAATGACTGGAAATTTGAATATAAACAACAACAAGATCATCAATCTTGCTGATCCGACAGGTGTAAATGATGCCACAGGAAAAGGTTACGTTGATCGATTATTTTTAGATTCACTTCGTTTAGACGGATCCTCTAAAATGACTGGAAATTTGGATATGTCTTTGAACAAAATAATAAATTGCGGACAACCAACCGGTGCTAGAGATGTGACTAACAAAGCTTATGTCGATTCCGAGGTAGGAAAACATTGAAATTGGATGGAAGCGGTGTAATGACTTCTGTTTCTAGACATGAACAATCAACGAATAATAAATCTCGGAAACGCCACACATAATCAAGATGCCATAACTTTGAAGCAAGTAAATGACGGCATTGCGACTGTTCTACTGAAAACAATAAATATACAGACGAACAAATAGAAAAAAATAAGAAATATGTAGACGACGAAATAGTTAAGAGTCATATAACACACATACAAACAGAGAAAATGTGCTGAAATATGCTATGGCTGATGGGAATTTACAGAAGATTATGGAATACAGGATGCCAATTTAATCGACTATAATGACTCACCACATAAAAACAACAAAAAAAGCATTTTCATTCAATGTTCAAAAGGCAGCAGATGGTTCCAGTCTGTTTAAAGGACGATTCGATTTTAATCTATTCAAACTGATACGTGACAATTATAGCGATAAATATACTGTGTGTTTAGAAATATATTTCCTGAGAACCGGTTTTGATGTGGAGTTCAATCATTTCAGGTTACTTTTGAAAAAAGAAACATGAACACTGATAGAACCACTACAGTCAAAACCAACACAGATTATAAATATTATCGCTTTATCATGAACTTATCACCAGATGGTTCTTCACCAACGATCGAAAGACGGTTATATGTAACTGTTCAATCCACTTATGACAATAGAAGCCCAACTCTTTTACCATTGTATGTCCTGATTTACGGTATAAAAGGTGAAGCAAAAAACAACCTTGATTTCACAATTTATGATTACGAATGGCTTATGAGATTGTAAATGATCAATTTTTAATGCATGTGCCAATCAACATGAATGGTAATAAAATTATAGGGTTATTTGATAAGATATTACCGTCTTACGCCTATGGAACCACTTCAGAATCATCACTGGGTTGTGATTTTAATATTTCTAGAACAGTACCTCTAACATTTACTAAAATTATATTGATAAAATCAAATTTATGCTAAAAAAATATCCATCAGAGTCGAATCACGATATACTTTTTATGGAGACGCTAGTGTATTTTATGACATAGAATTTTCACCAAGCAAAAACTTACTGTCAATATCAATCGTATTTTGAAAACATAACAAACATACGAATAAATTTTGATGATGACGATGGGGATGGCGTAGATCTTATGTTTACATTGTACATTACAAAACATTACTGATTAATTGAATATATAATGCAACAGTATATGACATTGTATGTAAAAAATTTAGATGGTACACATCTTCTTGACAGACAATGGTGCCAGAATTGAAATACACCATGACTATCACTCTGATGATGATTTTACCTATCAAGCTCAAGCTCAACTTTCAGTAATGATGATGGACATATAGAAACTGACAGAAATCTCGTCGTTAAGGCTGCTACGGAAGATAACCATGTTGTCATAAAAAAACAACTCGATTTGAAGTTAGACAGATCGACTTTTATTATTTCGAACAGTCTACCTGGTATACCAGTGTTAGACAAAATCAGCATTGCATTAATTCCAGCTTTATCAGTAGTCACAGCCGATTCAAATGATAGAGTTAGTTCATGGATTGATCCTGTGAATATATCGATTTCACAAACAAACCAATTCAAAAAAGCTCTTCTTCTGAGGGATTCATGAAAAACGGTTTTTCATACGTTTCGATGGTAGTGATGACTATTTGGAAAAAAAATCATTTGATGTTTCTGAAATAGCGGGTAGTTTGGTAACACAGTACAGTAATGTTGATTGCCAAAACAGAATCGATAGCAAACCAATCACAATTCCAAGGGGCGTGGAGCCGTCAGATTCGGTGTGCACTTTACCATGGGGAGATGGTAAAGTCTAGTCGATTTTGGTCCTCGTCAAATGGCAGACTTAACATTTCTCTGTGGATCTCTCTGGTAATATCGAAGTTTGGACAATTCGTATTAATGGGACAAATCTAGAAACTTCAGAGGCGTTACATCAATCAGTGCGATTAAAACAGAAACAATTTCTGCCACTCTGACAGGTCACTCAAGAAATGTTTATTGGATGTCAGGTTCATACTGATGCACTGCTATAATTTCTGTGAAATGGATTTATATGCTTTTGCTGTTTGGGCAAAATCTCTGTCTGATAATGAATTAAAAA
>NC_090887.1:18158575-18194764 GCF_036669925.1 Montipora capricornis | reverse complement strand
ACTCGACGTGCTCGAGGATGTGCTGCTCGACACACTACTGGATACTGAGTGGATGAGCTTGTCGTGGTTGAAGTAGAAACACTAGAGCTCGAGTAACTTGAAGTAGAACTACTTAGACTTGTAGTGGAGAACGTCGAAAAACTAGTTGTAGTTGGTGTGGACAAGCTGAAACTCGACGTGCTCGGCGATGTGCTGCTCGACACACTACTGGATACTGAGGTGGACGAGGTTGTCGTGGTTGGAGTAGACACACTAGAACTTGAGTAACTTGAAGTAGAACTACTTAGACTTGTAGTGGAGAACGTCGAAAAACTAGTTGTAGTTGGTGTGGACAAGCTGAAACTTGACGTGCTCGGCGATGTGCTGCTCGACACACTACTGGATACTGAGGTGGACGAGGTTGTCGTGGTTGGAGTAGACACACTAGAACTTGAGTAACTTGAGGAGTAGCTACTCAGGGTTGTACTAGAAAATGTCGAGAAACTAGTTGTAGTTGGTGTGGACAAACTGAAACTCGACGTGCTCGATGATGTGCTGCTCGACACACTACTGGATAATGAGGTGGACAACGTTGTCGTGGTGGGAGTAGAAACACTGGTACTCGTGTAACTTGAGGTGCAACTACTTAGACTTGTAGCGGAGAACGTCGAAAAACTAGTTGTAGTTGGTGTGGACAAGCTGAAACTTGACGTGCTTGGCGATGTGCTGCTTGACACACTACTGGATACTGAAGTGGACAACGTTGTCGTGGTTGGAGTAGAAACACTGGTACTCGTGTAACTTGAGGTGGAACTACTTGGACTTGTAGAGGAGAACGTGGAAAAACTAGTTGTAGTTGGCGTGGACAAACTGAAACTTGACGTGCTGGACGATGTACTGCTTGACACACTACTTGTTACTGAGGTGGACGAGGTTGTCGTGCTTGGAGTAGACACGCTAGAACTTGAGTAACTTGAGGAGTAGCTACTCACGCTTGTACTAGAAAATGTCGAGAAACTAGTTGTAGTTGGTGTGGACAAACTGAAACTCGACGTGCTCGATGATGTGCTACTCGACACACTACTGGATAATGAGGTAGACGAGCTTGTTGTGGTCGAAGTAGAAACACTGGAGCTCCTGTACTTGAAGTGGAACTACTTACACTTGTAGTGGAGAACGTCGAAAAACTAGTTGTAGTTGGTGTGGACAAGCTGAAACTTGACGTGCTTGGCGAGGTGCTGCTTGACACACTACTGGATACTGAAGTGGACGAGGTTGTCGTGGTTGGAGTAGAAACACTGGTACTCGTGTAACTTGAGGTTGAACTACTTGGACTTGTAGAGGAGAAGGTGGAAAAACTAGTTGTAGTTGGTGTGGACAAGCTGAAACTTGACGTGCTGGACGATGTACTGCTTGACACACTACTTGTTACTGAGGTGGACGAGGTTGTCGTGCTTGGAGTAGACGCACTGGAACTTGTGTAACTTGAAGAGTAACTACTCAGGCTTGTACTAGAAAACGTCGAGAAACTAGTTGTAGTTGGTGTGGACAAACTTAAACTCGATGTGCTCGATGATGTGCTGCTCGACACACTACTGGATACTGAGGTGGACGAGGTTGTCGTGCTTGGAGTAGACACCCTAGAACTTGAGTAACTTGAAGAGTAGGTACTCAGGCTTGTACTAGAAAATGTCGAGAAACTAGTTGTTGTTGGTGTGGACAAACTTAAACTCGACGTGCTCGATGATGTGCTGCTCGACACACTACTAGATACTGAGGTGGACGAGCTTCTCGTAGTCGAAGTAGGAACACTGGAGCTCCTGTAACTGGTGCTGACCGATGTGGAAGATGTTGTTTTCGAGGACACACTTGAGCTATACAAGCTTGAGGACGAGTATTTTGAACTAGGAAAACCAAACCATACAAACATTAGTTTTCTTTAGCAATTTAGCATGATGGTTGGCATACCATAACTAGAATTTTGGGGAAGGTTTGATCCTCTCTTCATTTTTCTTTTGTTGTTTTACTTTCTATCGTCAATATCTTGTAAGAGGGATCAACACCTTGTCCTGAAATCAAACTTTTTATTTGAACAGTAATTAAGAAATCTTTCTTGATTTCTTATAAGTAAAGGTTTCTTTAAAACGATTTGAACTAAAAACTAACAGCAAAAAGTATGTAAAGTATGAAAATGTAAAAGAGGGGTGTTCAAAAACATGCAGGAATAACATCATTACTAATGATTTAAAATACCAATCAATTAAATGTGTGCGTCTTCGTCTATTGGAAAACATTTCCGTATGAAAAAGTCTTATGTGCCCAATGATCTTACCGAGAATTTTACCATTTTAAAAAAGTGCAAGAACAAGTGTGCCAAGACCCAGTCTCAATGTACTCAATTTGTCCAAAACCTTTTTAATCATTTCTAATTATGTTATTCTTGCATGTTTTTTAACAACTCTTTTTTACATTTTCATACTTTACATAGTTTTACTTCTTTGTTTTATATTTATACCTATGCAAAAATTTTTATCTTCACTTTTAGCTTGATAATGACAAAAGTTCGGTCAAAACGCCGAGTGTTTTTACCCTTTTTTTCTTAATTTCATTCTCATATTTGTTGCATAAAGATAACTTACATATTTTGCAATGGTGAAGATTAGTAAGTGGACTAAGTAGATATCTTCTCCACACTCAACCAATTTACCACTTATAGAAACAATCAAATGGCTTGTGATTTTAACAAGAGAGGGATTAATGCAGACTTTAAGTATTTCTTAAGCCCCAAACTTTCCAGAATTCTAAGAAATAGAAACTCAGCGAAAATGTTTTAGCACGTTGTGTTGTGATACAGGATGCTTTATATTTTCCTTCATGCAGTCATTTGAATTATTTTATTTTAATTGAATATCACCTCCGTTCTTCTCTTTAAAGTTTATAAAGGTCAGTGCAGAAATGATGCTAATGATTCAAACCAAATATTCAGTCTTACTCCATTCTGTCTTCATTTCACCCCCTTTTATTCATCCAAAAAAGTCCTTTTCTCCCTTAACACACTATTGAATCCCATGTTTAGCTCATAACCTGCTGGGTGACACTCTTGATGTCCGTGGCGGTGGTTTTAAAGTAGGCGGTACCCTACTTGAAGAACCAATGGTGTGTCGAGTTCCTGTAGAGCCGGTCGAGCTGGAAGAGAAATATATCCCCGTGCTTCTTTGTGAAATCGACTGATATGACGACGACGAAGTGCTGGTCCTAAAAAGGAAATTCTTGTTAAGTTTGGTAAAAGCACAGTCAGCTGAGAAACAAACGTCACTTTTCAACCTTGTTCAAAGTGATAGAATCTTCCTCGCTGATACAAACTGGGAACTCATCCAAACTTTTATAGCACAAAATAATGAAAATCATCCCAACCAATCCATTACATCAACGCCATCATGACCACCATCACTACCATCATCAAGTTTTTCAATATTTTTCATTATTATGAAACTACACCTTATTATGAAATCAACATCTTCTTTAATCATGATAATTCTCAAAACTACCATCAGCCTTTTGTCTTTCTTTTATTTTAATTTTTAGACTAAGTATCTGTGCAATCACAAAAATCGTTAAAACTATTAACAACCTAAAAACGACATCACTGTCAATGATCGCATATCTAAAGATCTTTGGACAATGACTTTGAGACAAGCATACTGTCCTCCTAATAACTTTCTTAACATGACCTAACTCTCGTTCTTATCATTTTCAGTGGCTAACCTCAAAATTGAAAGCAAAAGTCAATTATTTACATTGCCTTTAGCTACAACAACATCAGAATCGTGCACATCAGCATCTTTACAAGCATCATTCCAAATTACATCACCTAAGCATTTTTTCGGTAGTGATGAAAACCATGATAATCATTTGCCCTGTCGTTAGCATTTACACCCTCCTTATTATCAGTAACATGATCATGAATTACCATCGTCATTCTCATCATCTTTTAATGAACACTTTCTTTTACTTTTACAGACTCACACAAATCTTGCCATCATTTAAGAAATTGTGCATAACTGACCAATCCATCTAAATTTCGTTTTCCTTATTTCCTAATGTTGTTATTGGACTGCATCTTTAAGCCACCTATGATCTGCTGTGAAGAACTACTTCTTTTTTACAGTAAACTCTTAACTGGGGTGAAAATATGACTCTTGGAGCAACATATCTACACTAAGAAAGAGTGCAAGGCTTAAAGTTTCAAATATTTTCGTGGGTGGCACTTACAAAAGGTAGCAGTAATGTTGTTCTGGTTATTGATTTACTAGATCACGTAATTTTACCACTGACGTTCAGCAAAATGGCACACCTACATTCCTAGAAAACAATTTTACTTTGTTCCTCCAAGTCGATTCAAAACGGTAATTCTACACACATTACAATTTTAAGCCCAATCTTAAAACACTTCCACGGATACCAAAATGATAAAAACTACGACTAAAAGAAATAAAAACATATGCGTACCTGACAGAGGTGGTACTGCTTAAGACACTACTGGAAACTGAGATTGTCGTGGTTGGAGTAAAAACACTGGAACTCGTGTAACTTGAAGTGGAACTACTTAGACTTGTAGTGGAGAACGTCGAAAGACTAGTTGTAGTTAGTGTGGACAAACTGACACTCGACGTGCTCGAGGATGTGCTGCTCGACACACTACTGGATACTGAGCTGGATGAGCTTGTAGTGGTTGCAGTCGAAACAATAGCGCTCGAGTAACTAGAAGTAGAACTACTTAGACTTGTAGTGGAGAACGTCGAAACACTAGTTGTAGTTTGTGTGGACAAGCTGTAACTTGACGTGCTCGGCGATGTGCTGCTCGACACACTACTGGATACTGAGGTGGACGAGCTTGTCGTGGTTGGAGTAGACACACTAGAACTTGAGTAACTTGAGGAGTAGCTACTCAGGCTTGTGCTAGAAAACGTCGAAAAACTAGTTGTAGTTGGTGTGGACAAACTGAAACTCGACGTGCTCGATGATGTGCTGCTCGACACACTACTGGATAATGAGGTGGACGAGCTTGTCGTGGTCGAAGTAGAAACACTGGAGCTCCTGTAACTTGAAGTGGAACTACTTAGACTTGTAGTGGAGAACGTCGAAAAACTAGTTGTAGTTGGTGTGGACAAGCTGAAACTTGACGTGCTTGGCGATGTGCTGCTTGACACACTACTGGATACTGAAGTGGACAACGTTGTCGTGGTTGGAGTAGAAACACTGGTACTCGTGTAACTTGAGGTGGAACTACTTGGACTTGTAGAGGAGAACGTGGAAAAACTAGTTGTAGTTGGCGTGGACAAACTGAAACTTGACGTGCTGGACGATGTACTGCTTGACACACTACTTGTTACTGAGGTGGACGAGGTTGTCGTGCTTGGAGTAGACACGCTAGAACTTGAGTAACTTGAGGAGTATGTACTCAGGCTTGTACTAGAAAATGTCGAGAAACTAGTTGTAGTTGGTGTGGACAAACTGAAACTCGACGTGCTCGATGATGTGCTGCTCGACACACTACTGGATAATGAGGTGGACGAGCTTGTCGTGGTCGAAGTAGAAACACTGGAGCTCCTGTAACTTGAAGTGGAACTACTTAGACTTGTAGTGGAGAACGTCGAAAAACTAGTTGTAGTTGGTGTGGACAAGCTGAAACTTGACGTGCTTGGCGAGGTGCTGCTTGACACACTACTGGATACTGAAGTGGACGAGGTTGTCGTGGTTGGAGTAGAAACACTGGTACTCGTGTAACTTGAGGTTGAACTACTTGGACTTGTAGAGGAAAAGGTGGAAAAACTAGTTGTAGTTGGTGTGGACAAGCTGAAACTTGACGTGCTGGACGATGTACTGCTTGACACACTACTTGTTACTGAGGTGGACGAGGTTGTCGTGCTTGGAGTAGACGCACTGGAACTTGTGTAACTTGAAGAGTAACTACTCAGGCTTGTACTAGAAAACGTCGAGAAACTAGTTGTAGTTGGTGTGGACAAACTTAAACTCGATGTGCTCGATGATGTGCTGCTCGACACACTACTGGATACTGAGGTGGACGAGGTTGTCGTGCTTGGAGTAGACACACTAGAACTTGAGTAACTTGAAGAGTAGGTACTCAGGCTTGTACTAGAAAATGTCGAGAAACTAGTTGTTGTTGGTGTGGACAAACTTAAACTCGACGTGCTCGATGATGTGCTGCTCGACACACTACTAGATACTGAGGTGGACGAGCTTCTCGTAGTCGAAGTAGGAACACTGGAGCTCCTGTAACTGGTGCTGACCGATGTGGAAGATGTTGTTTTCGAGGACACACTTGAGCTATACAAGCTTGAGGACGAGTATTTTGAACTAGGAAAACCAAACCATACAAACATTAGTTTTCTTTAGCAATTTAGCATGATGGTTGGCATACCATAACTAGAATTTTGGGGAAGGTTTGATCCTCTCTTCATTTTTCTTTTGTTGTTTTACTTTCTATCGTCAATATCTTGTAAGAGGGATCAACACCTTGTCCTGAAATCAAACTTTTTATTTGAACAGTAGTTAAGAAATCTTTCTTGATTTCTTATAAGTAAAGGTTTCTTTAAAACGATTTGAACTAAAAACTAACAGCAAAAAGTATGTAAAGTATGAAAATGTAAAAGAGGGGTGTTCAAAAACATGCAGGAATAACATCATTACTAATGATTTTAAAATACCAATCAATTAAATGTGTGCGTCTTCGTCTATTGGAAAACATTTCCGTATGAAAAAGTCTTATGTGCCCAATGATCTTACCGAGAATTTTACCATTTTAAAAAAGTGCAAGAACAAGTGTGCCAAGACCCAGTCTCAATGTACTCAATTTGTCCAAAACCTTTTTAATCATTTCTAATTATGTTATTCTTGCATGTTTTTTAACAACTCTTTTTTACATTTTCATACTTTACATAGTTTTACTTCTTTGTTTTATATTTATACCTATGCAAAAATTTTTATCTTCACTTTTAGCTTGATAATGACAAACGTTCGGTCAAAACGCCGAGTGTTTTTACCCTTTTTTTCTTAATTTCATTCTCATATTTGTTGCATAAAGATAACTTACATATTTTGCAATGGTGAAGATTAGTAAGTGGACTAAGTAGATATCTTCTCCACACTCAACCAATTTACCACTTATAGAAACAATCAAATGGCTTGTGATTTTAACAAGAGAGGGATTAATGCAGACTTTAAGTATTTCTTAAGCCCCAAACTTTCCAGAATTCTAAGAGATAGAAACTCAGCGAAAATGTTTTAGCACGTTGTGTTGTGATACAAGATGCTTTATATTTTCCTTCATGCAGTCATTTGAATTATTTTATTTTAAATGAATATCACATCCGTTCTTCTCTTTAAAGTTTATAAAGGTCAGTGCAGAAATGATGCTAACGATTCAAACCAAATAATCAGTCTTACTCCATTCTGTCTTCATTTCACCCCCTTTTATTCATCCAAAAAAGTCCCTTTCTCCCTTAACACACTATTGAATCCCATGTTTAGCTCATAACCTGCTGGGTGACACTCTTGATGTCCGTGGCGGTGGTTTTAAAGTAGGCGGTACCCTACTTGAAGAACCAATGGTGTGTCGAGTTCCTGTAGAGCCGGTCGAGCTGGAAGAGAAATATATCCCCGTGCTTCTTTGTGAAATCGACTGATATGACGACGACGAAGTGCTGGTCCTAAAAAGGAAATTCTTGTTAAGTTTGGTAAAAGCACAGTCAGCTGAGAAACAAACGTCACTTTTCAACCTTGTTCAAAGTGATAGAATCTTCCTCGCTGATACAAACTGGGAACTCATCCAAACTTTTATAGCACAAAATAATGAAAATCATCCCAACCAATCCATTACATCAACGCCATCATGACCACCATCACTACCACCATCAAGTTTTTCAATATTTTTCATTATTATGAAACTACACCTTATTTCGAAATCAACATCTTCTTTAATCATGATAATTCTCAAAACTGCCATTAGCCCATTGTCTTTCTTTTATTTTAATTTTTAGACTAAGTATCTGTGCAATCACAAAAATCGTTAAAACTATTAACAACCTGAAAACGACATCACTGTCAATGATCGCATATCTAAAGATCTTTGGACAATGACTTTGAGACAAGCATACTGTCCTCCTAATAACTTTCTTAACATGACCTAACTCTCGTTCTTATCATTTTCAGTGGCTAACCTCAAAATTGAAAGCAAAAGTCAATTATTTACATTGCCTTTAGCTACAACAACATCAGAATCGTGCACATCAGCATCTTTACAAGCATCATTCCAAATTACATCACCTAAGCATTTTTTCGGTAGTGATGAAAACCATGATAATCATTTGCCCTGTCGTTAGCATTTACACCCTCCTTATTATCAGTAACATGATCATGAATTACCATCGTCATTCTCATCATCTTTTAATGAACACTTTCTTTTACTTTTACAGACTCACACAAATCTTGCCATCATTTTAAGACCTTGTGCATCCCTGACCAATCCATCTAAATTTCGTTTTCCTTATTTCCTAATGTTGTTATTGGACTGCATCTTTAAGCCACCTATGATCTGCTGTGAAGAACTACTTCTTTTTTACAGTAAACTCTTAACTGGGGTGAAAATATGACTCTTGGAGCAACATATCTACACTAAGAAAGAGTGCAAGGCTTAAAGTTTCAAATATTTTCGTGGGTGGCACTTACAAAAGGTAGCAGTAATGTTGTTCTGGTTATTGATTTACTAGATCACGTAATTTTACCACTGACGTTAAGCAAAATGGCACACCTACATTCCTAGAAAACAATTTTATTTTGTCCCTCCAAGTCGATTCAAAACGGTAATTCTACACACATTACAATTTTAAGCCCCATCTTAAAACATTTCCACGGATACCAAAATGATAAAAACTACGACTAAAAGAAATAAAAACATATGCGTACCTGACAGAGGTGGTACTTCTTAAGACACTACTGGAAACTGAGATTGTCGTGGTTGGAGTAGAAACACTGGAACTCGTGTAACTTGAAGTGGAACTACTTAGACTTGTAGTGGAGAACGTCGAAAGACTAGTTGTAGTTAGTGTGGACAAACTGACACTCGACGTGCTCGAGGATGTGCTGCTCGACACACTACTGGATACTGAGCTGGATGAGCTTGTCGTGGTCGAAGTAGAAACACTAGAGCTCGAGTAACTTGAAGTAGAACTACTTAGACTTGTAGTGGAGAACGTCGAAAAACTAGTTGTAGTTGGTGTGGACAAGCTGAAACTCGACGTGCTCGATGATGTGCTGCTCGACACACTACTGGATAGTGAGGTGGACGAGGTTGTCGTGGTTGGAATAGACACGCTAGAACTTGAGTAACTTGAGGAGTAGCTACTCAGGCTTGTACTAGAAAATGTCGAGAAACTAGTTGTAATTGGTGTGGTCAAAATTAAACTCGACGTGCTCGATGATGTGCTGCTCGACACACTACTGGATAATGAGGTGGACGAGCTTGTCGTGGTCGAAGTAGAAACACTGGAGCTCCTGTAACTTGAAGTGGAACTACTTAGACTTGTAGTGGAGAACGTCGAAAAACTAGTTGTAGTTGGTGTGGACAAGCTGAAACTTGACGTGCTTGGCGATGTGCTGCTTGACACACTACTGGATACTGAAGTGGACAACGTAGTCGTGGTTGTAGTAGAAACAATTGTACACTTGTAACTTGAGGTGGAACTACTTGGACTTGTAGAGGAGAACGTGGAAAAACTAGTTGTAGTTGGCGTGGACAAACTGAAACTTGACGTGCTGGACGATGTACTGCTTGACACACTACTTGTTACTGAGGTGGACGAGGTTGTCGTGCTTGGAGTAGACACGCTAGAACTTGAGTAACTTGAGGAGTAGCTACTCAGGCTTGTACTAGAAAATGTCGAGAAACTAGTTGTAGTTGGTGTGGACAAACTGAAACTCGACGTGCTCGATGATGTGCTGCTCGACACACTACTGGATAATGAGGTGGACGAGCTTGTCGTGGTCGAAGTAGAAACACTGGAGCTCCTGTAACTTGAAGTGGAACTACTTAGACTTGTAGTGGAGAACGTCGAAAAACTAGTTGTAGTTGGTGTGGACAAGCTGAAACTTGACGTGCTTGGCGAGGTGCTGCTTGACACACTACTGGATACTGAAGTGGACGAGGTTGTCGTGGTTGGAGTAGAAACACTGGTACTCGTGTAACTTGAGGTTGAACTACTTGGACTTGTAGAGGAGAACGTGGAAAAACTAGTTGTAGTTGGTGTGGACAAGCTGAAACTTGACGTGCTGGACGATGTACTGCTTGACACACTACTTGTTACTGAGGTGGACGAGGTTGTCGTGCTTGGAGTAGACGCACTGGAACTTGTGTAACTTGAAGAGTAACTACTCAGGCTTGTACTAGAAAACGTCGAGAAACTAGTTGTAGTTGGTGTGGACAAACTTAAACTCGATGTGCTCGATGATGTGCTGCTCGACACACTACTGGATACTGAGGTGGACGAGGTTGTCGTGCTTGGAGTAGACACACTAGAACTTGAGTAACTTGAAGAGTAGGTACTCAGGCTTGTACTAGAAAATGTCGAGAAACTAGTTGTTGTTGGTGTGGACAAACTTAAACTCGACGTGCTCGATGATGTGCTGCTCGACACACTACTAGATACTGAGGTGGACGAGCTTCTCGTAGTCGAAGTAGGAACACTGGAGCTCCTGTAACTGGTGCTGACCGATGTGGAAGATGTTGTTTTCGAGGACACACTTGAGCTATACAAGCTTGAGGACGAGTATTTTGAACTAGGAAAACCAAACCATACAAACATTAGTTTTCTTTAGCAATTTAGCATGATGGTTGGCATACCATAACTAGAATTTTGGGGAAGGTTTGATCCTCTCTTCATTTTTCTTTTGTTGTTTTACTTTCTATCGTCAATATCTTGTAAGAGGGATCAACACCTTGTCCTGAAATCAAACTTTTTATTTGAACAGTAATTAAGAAATCTTTCTTGATTTCTTATAAGTAAAGGTTTCTTTAAAACGATTTGAACTAAAAACTAACAGCAAAAAGTATGTAAAGTATGAAAATGTAAAAGAGGGGTGTTCAAAAACATGCAGGAATAACATCATTACTAATGATTTTAAAATACCAATCAATTAAATGTGTGCGTCTTCGTCTATTGGAAAACATTTCCGTATGAAAAAGTCTTATGTGCCCAATGATCTTACCGAGAATTTTACCATTTTAAAAAAGTGCAAGAACAAGTGTGCCAAGACCCAGTCTCAATGTACTCAATTTGTCCAAAACCTTTTTAATCATTTCTAATTATGTTATTCTTGCATGTTTTTTAACAACTCTTTTTTACATTTTCATACTTTACATAGTTTTACTTCTTTGTTTTATATTTATACCTATGCAAAAATTTTTATCTTCACTTTTAGCTTGATAATGACAAAAGTTCGGTCAAAACGCCGAGTGTTTTTACCCTTTTTTTCTTAATTTCATTCTCATATTTGTTGCATAAAGATAACTTACATATTTTGCAATGGTGAAGATTAGTAAGTGGACTAAGTAGATATCTTCTCCACACTCAACCAATTTACCACTTATAGAAACAATCAAATGGCTTGTGATTTTAACAAGAGAGGGATTAATGCAGACTTTAAGTATTTCTTAAGCCCCAAACTTTCCAGAATTCTAAGAGATAGAAACTCAGCGAAAATGTTTTAGCACGTTGTGTTGTGATACAAGATGCTTTATATTTTCCTTCATGCAGTCATTTGAATTATTTTATTTTAAATGAATATCACATCCGTTCTTCTCTTTAAAGTTTATAAAGGTCAGTGCAGAAATGAAGCTTATGATTCAAACCAAATAATCAGTCTTACTCCATTCTGTCTTCATTTCACCCCCTTTTATTCATCCAAAAAAGTCCCTTTCTCCCTTAACACACTATTGAATCCCATGTTTAGCTCATAACCTGCTGGGTGACACTCTTGATGTCCGTGGCGGTGGTTTTAAAGTAGGCGGTACCCTACTTGAAGAACCAATGGTGTGTCGAGTTCCTGTAGAGCCGGTCGAGCTGGAAGAGAAATATATCCCCGTGCTTCTTTGTGAAATCGACTGATATGACGACGACGAAGTGCTGGTCCTAAAAAGGAAATTCTTGTTAAGTTTGGTAAAAGCACAGTCAGCTGAGAAAAAACAACACTATTTAACCTTGTTCAAATTGATAGAATCTTCCTCGCTGATACAAACTGGGAACTCATCCAAACTTTTATAGCACAAAATAATGAAAATCATCCCAACCAATCCATTACATCAACGCCATCATGACCACCATCACTACCATCATCAAGTTTTTCAATATTTTTCATTATTATGAAACTACACCTTATTACGAAATCAACATCTTCTTTAATCATGATAATTCTCAAAACTACCATCAGCCCATTGTCTTTCTTTCATTTTAATTTTTAGACTAAGTATCTGTGCAATCACAAAAATCGTTAAAACTATTAACAACCTGAAAACGACATCACTGTCAATGATCGCATATCTAAAGATCTTTGGACAATGACTTTGAGACAAGCATACTGTCCTCCTAATAACTTTCTTAACATGACCTAACTCTCGTTCTTATCATTTTCAGCGGCTAACCTCAAAATTGAAAGCAAAAGTCAATTAATTACATTGCCTTTAGCTACAACAACATCAGAATCGTGCACATCAGCATCTTTACAAGCATCATTCCAAATTACATCACCTAAGCATTTTTTCGGTAGTGATGAAAACCATGATAATCATTTGCCCTGTCGTTAGCATTTACACCCTCCTTATTATCAGTAACATGATCATGAATTACCATCGTCATTCTCATCATCTTTTAATGAACACTTTCTTTTACTTTTACAGACTCACACAAATCTTGCCATCATTTTAAGACCTTGTGCATCCCTGACCAATCCATCTAAATTTCGTTTTCCTCATTTCCTAATGTTGTTATTGGACTGCATCTTTAAGCCACCTATGATCTGCTGTGAAGAACTACTTCTTTTTTACAGTAAACTCTTAACTGGGGTGAAAATATGACTCTTGGAGCAACATATCTACACTAAGAAAGAGTGCAAGGCTTAAAGTTTCAAATATTTTCGTGGGTGGCACTTACAAAAGGTAGCAGTAATGTTGTTCTGGTTATTGATTTACTAGATCACGTAATTTTACCACTGACGTTCAGCAAAATGGCACACCTACATTCCTAGAAAACAATTTTACTTTGTTCCTCCAAGTCGATTCAAAACGGTAATTCTACACACATTACAATTTTAAGCCCCATCTTAAAACACTTCCACGGATACCAAAATGATAAAAACTACGACTAAAAGAAATAAAACATATGCGTACCTGACAGAGGTGGTACTGCTTAAGACACTACTGGAAACTGAGGTTGTCGTGGTTGGAGTAGAAACACTGGAACTCGTGTAACTTGAAGTGGAACTACTTAGACTTGTAGTGGAGAACGTCGAAAGACTAGTTGTAGTTAGTGTGGACAAACTGACACTCGACGTGCTCGAGGATGTGCTGCTCGACACACTACTGGATACTGAGCTGGATGAGCTTGTCGTGGTTGAAGTAGAAACACTAGAGCTCGAGTAACTTGAAGTAGAACTACTTAGACTTGTAGTGGAGAACGTCGAAAAACTAGTTGTAGTTGGTGTGGACAAGCTGAAACTCGACGTGCTCGGCGATGTGCTGCTCGACACACTACTGGATACTGAGGTGGACGAGGTTGTCGTGGTTGGAGTAGACACACTAGAACTTGAGTAACTTGAAGTAGAACTACTTAGACTTGTAGTGGAGAACGTCGAAAAACTAGTTGTAGTTGGTGTGGACAAGCTGAAACTTGACGTGCTCGGCGATGTGCTGCTCGACACACTACTGGATACTGAGGTGGACGAGGTTGTCGTGGTTGGAATAGACACGCTAGAACTTGAGTAACTTGAGGAGTAGCTACTCAGGCTTGTACTAGAAAATGTCGAGAAACTAGTTGTAGTTGGTGTGGACAAACTGAAACTCGACGTGCTCGATGATGTGCTGCTCGACACACTACTGGATAATGAGGTGGACGAGCTTGTCGTGGTCGAAGTAGAAACACTGGAGCTCCTGTAACTTGAAGTGGAACTACTTAGACTTGTAGCGGAGAACGTCGAAAAACTAGTTGTAGTTGGTGTGGACAAGCTGAAACTTGACGTGCTTGGCGAGGTGCTGCTTGACACACTACTGGATACTGAAGTGGACAACGTTGTCGTGGTTGGAGTAGAAACACTGGTACTCGTGTAACTTGAGGTGGAACTACTTGGACTTGTAGAGGAGAACGTGGAAAAACTAGTTGTAGTTGGCGTGGACAAACTGAAACTTGACGTGCTGGACGATGTACTGCTTGACACACTACTTGTTACTGAGGTGGACGAGGTTGTCGTGCTTGGAGTAGACACGCTAGAACTTGAGTAACTTGAGGAGTAGCTACTCAGGCTTGTACTAGTACTAGAAAATGTCGAGAAACTAGTTGTAGTTGGTGTGGACAAACTGAAACTCGACGTGCTCGATGATGTGCTACTCGACACACTACTGGATAATGAGGTGGACGAACTTGTCGTGGTCGAAGTAGAAACACTGGAGCTCCTGTAACTTGAAGTGGAACTACTTAGACTTGTAGTGGAGAACGTCGAAAAACTAGTTGTAGTTGGTGTGGACAAGCTAAAACTTGACGTGCTTGGCGAGGTGCTGCTTGACACACTACTGGATGCTGAAGTGGACGAGGTTGTCGTGGTTGGAGTAGAAACACTGGTACTCGTGTAACTTGAGGTGGAACTACTTGCACTTGTAGAGGAGAACGTGGAAAAACTAGTTGTAGTTGGCGTCGACAAACTGAAACTTGACGTGCTGGACGATGTACTGCTTGACACACTACTTGTTACTAAGGTGGACGAGGTTGTCGTGCTTGGAATAGACACGCTAGAACTTGAGTAACTTGAGGAGTAGCTACTCAGGCTTGTACTAGAAAATGTCGAGAAACTAGTTGTAGTTGGTGTGGACAAACTGAAACTCGACGTGCTCGATGATGTGCTGCTCGACACACTACTGGATAATGAGGTGGACGAGCTTGTCGTGATCAAAGTAGAAACACTGGAACTCCTGTAACTAGTTGTAGTTGGTGTGGACGAAATGAAACTGAAACTGGTAGTAGGTGACGTGGAAGTTGACGTGCTCGGAGATGTACTGCTTGAGACAGTTGTTGTGACTGATGATGTTGTTGGTGTTGAAACACTGGAAATCGATGTGCTGAAGGATGTACTGCTATACACACTAGTGCTGACCGATGTGGAGGATGTTGTTTTCGAGGAGACACTCGAGCTATACCAGCTTGAGGACGAGTATTTTGAACTAGGAAAACCAAACCATACAAATATTAGTTTTCTTTAGCAATTTAGCATGATGGCTGGCATACCATAACTAGAATTTTGGGGAAGGTTGGATCCTCTCTTCATTTTTCTGTTGTTGTTTTACTTCTTTATCGTCAATATCTTGTAAGAGGGATCAACAGCTTGTCCTGAAATCAAACTTTTTATTTGAACGGTTATTAAGAAATCTTTCTTGTTTTTTCTATAAGTAAAGGTTTCTTAAAACGATTTGAACTAAAAAGTAAATGTAAAAAAGGGATGTTAAAAAACATGCAAGAATAACATCATTAAAAATGATTTAAAAGATCAATCAATTAAATGTGACCTGTGTGATTCAGGTTACGTTGGTTACACGCGGCTGCATTTGCATCAACACGTAGAGAAGCATAAGAATGCGTCTTCCTCTATTGGAAAACATTTCCGTGCGAAAAAGTCTTATGTCCCCAATGAGCTTACCCAGAATTTTACCATTTTAAAAAAGTGCAAGAACAGGTGTGCCTGTCTCATTTATGAAATGTTTTTTATTAATGAACCGAGACCCAGTCTCAATGTACAGTCACACTCAATTTTGTCCAAAACCTTTTTTAATCATTTCTAATTATGTTATTCTTGCATGTTTTTTAACAACTCTTTTTTACATTTTCATACTTTACCTAATTTTACTTCTTTGTTTTATATTTATACCTATGCAAAAAAAAATTATCTTCACTTTTAGCTTGATAATGACAAAAGTTCTGTCAAAACGCCGAGTCTTTTTTTTCTTAATTACATTCTCATATTTGTTGCATACAGATCTTTTATATATTTTGCAATGGTGAAGATTCACACTCAACCAATTTGCCACTTATAGAAACAATCAAATGGCTTGTGATTTTAACAAGAGAGGGATTAATGCAGACTTCAAGTATTTCTTAAGCCCCAAACTTTTTCCACAATTCTGAGAAATAGAAATTCAGCGAAAGTCTTTTAGCACGTTGTGTTGTGTTGTGTTGCCTTCATGCAGTCATTTGAGTTATTTTATTTTAAAAGAATATCACATCCGTTCTTCTCTTTAATTTTATAAAGGTCAGTGCAGAAATGATGCTAATGATTCAAACCAAGTAATCAGTCTTACTCCATTCTGTCTTCATTTCACCCCCTTTTATTCATCCAAAAAAGTCCCTTTCTCCCTTAACACACTATTGAATCCCATGTTTAGCTCATAACCTGCTGGGTGACACTCTTGATGTCCGTGGCGGTGGTTTTAAAGTAGGCGGTACCCTACTTGAAGAACCAATGGTGTGTCGAGTTCCTGTAGAGCCGGTCGAGCTGGAAGAGAAATATATCCCCGTGCTTCTTTGTGAAATCGACTGATATGACGACGACGAAGTGCTGGTCCTAAAAAGGAAATTCTTGTTAAGTTTGGTAAAAGCACAGTCAGCTGAGAAACAAACGTCACTTTTCAACCTCGTTCAAAGTGATAGAATCTTCCGCGCCGATACAAACTGGGAACTCATCCAAACTTTTATAGCACAAAATAACGAAAATCATCCCAACTAATCCATTACTTCAACACCATCATCAAGTTTTTCAACATTTTTTCATTATTATGAAATAACAACTTATTACGAAATCAACATCTTCCTTAATCATGCTAACTCTCAAAACTACTATGAGCCCACTGTCTTTCTTTCATTTTAATTTTTAGACTAAGTATCTGCAATCACAAAAATCGTTAAAACTATTAACAACCTGAAAACGACATTACTGTCAATGATCGCATATGTAAAGATCCTTGGACAATGACTTTGAGACAAGCATACTGTCCTCCTAATAACTTTCTTAACATTAGCTAACTCTCGTTTTCATCATTTTTTAGTTCCTAGCCTCAAAATTGAAAGCAAAAGTCAATTATTTACATTGCCTTTAGCTACAACAACAACAACAACACCAGAATCGTGTACAACAGCATCTTTACAAACATCATTCGAGATTTTATCACCTAAGCTTTTTTCTCGGTAGTGATGACAACCATGATAATCAATTGCTCCGTCCTTAGCATTTACACCCTCCTTATTATCAGTAACATCACCATGAATTACCATCGTGATTGTCATCATCCTTCAATGAACACTTCCTTTTTATTTTACAGACACACAAATGTTGCCATCATTTCACACATTGTGCATGCCTGACGAATTGATGTTATTGTTTTTTTCCTTATTTCCTAATGTAGCTTTTGTAGTTTAAACTCGCTAGGATCGGTTGCGTACACTTTACAACGAACTTTAAACTGGAATACAGATAGGACTATTAGTCTAACAAGATATTCACACGGAAAATGTATAGAAAGCATGAAAGTTCCAAATATTTGATGGGCTGGTTCTCTCAAAAGGTGGCAGTAACGTTTGTCAGGCCACATTTCATTCCTTTACATACTTTAAAAACTAACTGTAGTTAAAAGCTAAATGCCTGGTTGTGTTGGCACCTTACACTCTTAGCACATTACTGTAGACCATTCAGTGACTGTGTTTTTTTTTTTGTTTCTGAAACTTTCCAAAGACAGTTCCGAAATACATATTTTTTGGCGGGGAAAAACAACTTTGTTTTTAGAAAAGATTGTGCCATCTTAGGAAACATGATGTAATGTTTACCACTTCTAGAACATTCCGAGATCGAGTTCATAAGCTGCAGTTGCACGAAAATACCAATTCTTTCCATTTTTACTTTCTCGGTGTTTTGAGCATAATTAAACTGTTAATATTGCCAGCTATGTTTTGCAGTCTTTCAAGATTTTTAACACGTTATGGGCCCAGACGAACAAGCGTGAAGAAGAGAAATTTCGTCGTCACATCGCTGCTTTGAACTCTGTAACCTGACCTCTGAGAGTTATTGCCATTGCTTTGGAAATATAGCAAGAGATACTACACGCTAGTTCCGCTGAATGGGAAAAACTGTCCTACGTGAAGAATGGCGCTGATGAGAGACGGATTCTGGGAGAATGCCCCCGCTTAGGAAGGAGCTGCGAAATATTCAAAGTTCAGTCATAGTGTTGTCAATTGATCCATCATTATTGTATTTGATTGGAGACCCAGACGATCCCTCCACTGATCAGCTTAGGAAGAAATCATGGGCCAACAAGCTAGCCTTGTGTCATAAACTATACTCGTTGCAAATACATGTAAAGGCCATGATCGAGATTTTTTATGCCCTAGCAGCAGCTGTTAACCCTGTTAAGGAGGAGGATAGAGTGATACGTCTCCTGGCAAGTCGGCCTGGTATGTTAGTTACAGCACTTGAAGCAAATGTGGAAGTTCCCAAGATGGAGATTATAACAGAACGTCTGTTGCACTAAAAGAGTAACCTAAAGGATAAAGTTGCTGTAGGGATGGAAGGCGAGACCAAGGCCATGACTGGTCAGCACCGATGGAAAGGAAAAGGGCCGAAATGTCACCACTGTAGTCGTTTTGGTCATATAAGATGAAATTGTAGATAACTGACAAGTGAAAGGAATGACTCAAACCAGAAGGAGGATCGAAAAACGAAACACAAAGCACACAGTGCGCAGATGAAACAAAGAGACACCAGTAGTTCAGAGAGTGAGAGTACGGGTCTCGTGGCAGACCAAGTGCTATCTGCAAGCTCAATTGATGCTCAGGATAGCTGAATAGTGGACCCTGGAGCAAGCTGACACAACAATGAAAATCTGTTTGTTGAACTTTGTTGCCTGAAAAAGCCACAGGAAGTAGTCCTGGGGGATGGATACACTGTGGACGCTACATGTACTGGACGTGGAGATGTAGCGTTGGAGGTAACAACTACTGATTTCAAAATCAAGGAATGCAAGCTCCACGAAGTGCTGTATATTTCAAATTTATCTTACAATCTGCTTGTGTATCGAAAGCTACAAAATCTGGTAAAACTGTTGAATTCAGCGACACTGGTAAATTATGGAACCGCAAGCTGATTGCAACTGCGACTAGGGTAGGCAGCCTGTACTACCTGAACTGTCAAGAGGAACGTCAAAAGATGAATGTTACGGATGATAAGTCTTCTTGGGAGACCAAAGGAAGCATTTGGCATCGCCGATATGGTTATCTTGGTGCACGCAACCTGGAGAAGTTGTTCAGACACGATATGGTTGATGGATTTGATTATAATTCATCAAGAGAATCAGCCTCTATGAATCATGCACAGAGTGGAAGACTCATCGTAGCAAGTTTCCACAAAGGAGCAGACGTAGTGAGGAGAAACTTGGCTTAGTTCACAGTGATGTATGTGGCAAGATGGGCCCAAATCACTCGGTGATGGTGAATACTTCCTAACGTTTATCGATGACAAGACGCGTTACTTGTAGATTTATATCCTAAAGAGCAAAGATGAAGTTTTCCAGAAAATCTTGCAGTGGAAAGCTTTGGGAGAGAATTCTTCTGGTCACAAATTGAAAGTCTTGCGTACTGATAACGGAGGAGAATACACATCAGCAGAGTTTGAAAGCTACCTGAAGAGAGAGGGCATCCGTCATGAACGTACGATCCCGAAAACTCCCGAACAAAATGAAGTAGGTTGAAAGAATGAGAACAATGCTAGCTGATTCGAAGCTACCACACAAGTCCTCAGCAGAAGCGCTGTCAGCGGCGGTTTACTTACAAAACAGAAGTCCTACGAAGGCTGTGAACAAGATGACACCATCTGAGGCTTGGAGAGATGAGCGGTCAACACTGAATCATCTACGCATATTTGGCTGTACTGCTTTTGCGCATGTACCGAAAGATGGTTATGGAAGTGAAACTAAAGGCTACAGGGTGTATGACCCAGAACGAAGAAGAGTGTTTCACACTCGGGATGTGATATTTCACGAGTTCAGCAACTACAGTATTGAGGAGGAGCCAAGTGCAACGAAGGAAGAAGAAAATCACGAACGCCTCGTGGAGTTTGATTACTCTTTGGAAGAGCCAGTTCAAGATGAAGAATCAAAGTTCGAATTGCCAAGGTCAACACGAGAGCGAAAGCCGCCAAATTACTACGGTGAATAGGTGCAATAGCAAATTGTCTGGTTATGACAAGATCAAATGGCAGGAAGCAATGAGGAATGAAATTAAGTCGCTTCAAGAAAACAATGTCTGGGATTTGGTAGAACTACCTAAGGACAAGAAATCTATGGGTAGTAAGTGGGTGTTCAAGCCCAAGACCAACTCTGACGGTTCAGTCGAACGGTACAAAGCTCGACTCGTGGCTCAAGGTTTTTCTCAAAAGTTCGGACGTGATTAGATTCGAGTCAGTTATAACAGTAACCTCGTTATCAGCGCAACATGGTTTACAGTTACACCAGATGGATGTGACCACTGCATTCTTAAATGCAGATATACGAGAGGTGTATATGAAACAACCGGAGAGTTTTGAGGTTAAAGGCAAAGAAGACTTAGTGTGCAAACTGAATCGAAGTATCTATGGCCTCAAGCAGTCTCCAAGATGCTGAAACACCGTGCTGGACAACAAGCTGAAGAAGATGGGATTTGTGCAAACCACCGGACATCCCTGTGTATACATCAACTCAGTTGGCGAGATGTGCATTATCCTCGTGCATGTTGACGATTTACTACTAGCCTGTAAGAGTGAGGAGCGAATGGCAGAAATTAAGGACGAAGATGCCAAGCAGTGTGTTATGAAGGTTCGATTGGAGGCAGTGTGGCCCTGTGGTTAGGGCGCTTGCCTTGAGATCCGGAGATCCCGGGTTCAAGACCCGCTCTGACCTCTCGCTTAATTTGTTTCTGGTAGTCCCTGTTGCAACTTCCCAGCTGCACTTGTAAATAGTCAACTGGTTTGCCTCGGCCAGTTGGGATTCTTAACAGTTGTTGTTGTTGTGTTCTGTTGTTTCGTTGATTGTTTCATTGGCCCTGAAGAGCCCCTATGGGGAGCGGTCAATTAAGTATGTATTGTATTGTATTGTTATGGGCCAGGCCCATCATTTCTTGGGTGTCAAAATCATTCAAAACCTGAATGATGGAGAACTGTTCTGGAGAGGTTTGGTATGGAGAACTCCAAACCAGTCACAACGCCGGTCAAAGCTGTAGACGACAGTGAGAAGATAAATCAAGCAAAGTTCCAGTTCGCCGTTGGAAGCCTGCAGTATTTATCAACTAGAACAAGGCCAGATATTGCTTACGCTATGAATAATGCTGCGGGATTTTGTGCAGAGCCCACAAATCAGCACTGGACAGCAGTTAAACGGATCATACGATATCTGAATGGAACACAAGAACTGGGTATGCTCTACAACAGAGGAGAGATGAAAGACTGCGTGGGTTATTCCGATGCAGACTGGGCTGGTGATTTGAATGACCGCAAGTTTACCTCTGGTTACGTTTTTCAGACAGGAGGAGCAGCAGTCAGTTGGAGAAGTAAAAAACAGTCACGTGTCGCTCTGTCAACAGCTGAAGCTGAATACATGGCATTGGCAAGCGCATCTCAAGAAGCAGTTTGGATGAGACAACTTCCGTTAGACCTAGGAATTAAGCAGACTGCCGCAACCTTGGTATTCGAGGATAACCGATCTGCTAGTTGCATGTCCAAGAATTCACAGTTTCATGGACGCGCAAAACATATCGACATCAAGTTTCACTTTGTTCGTGAGCAAAGTCGCTAAGGGAAACATTGAATTGGAATATTTAGGAACTGAAGACATGGTTGCTGATATGCTTACTAAAGGTCTCAATCTCGCGAAGTTCGCATAACTTCGACACATGGCTGGAATTCGTCCAAGGAAAGAACAATCTGCTGACGAGTGAGGAGGAGTGTTGGGAACTTTCCAAAGACTGTTCCGATGTTAATATTTTTTGGCGGGAAAAAACAACTTGCTATTTTTAGAAAAGATCTTGCTATATTAAGAAACATGATGTAATGTTTACCACTTCTAGGACATTCCGAGATCGAGTTGATAAGCGGCAGTTGCACGAAAATACTTGGTCTTTCCATTTTTACTTTCTCAGTGTTTTGAGTATAATTAAACTGTTAAATTGCCAGCTTTGTTTTGCGTGCTCTCTCAAGATTTTCAACAAGTTGTAGTGTAAAAGCTTGGACTATACCCACTGCTTGAGACACTTGAAAGGGTTGATCAGGATGCAGGTGTTGTAGTTGGCATGGCCGCACTGGAGCTCGTCGTTCTGGATGATGTAATATTTGTCACACTAATGGAAAATGAGGTGGATGAAGATTGTATTGTTTTTGATGAGACACTCGAGCTATACCAGTTGGAATACCAGTACTAGGAACTCCAAAATACTGCGACGTCACCATAACTACTTAGTGAGATGGATACTGGTCCTATCTTTCGTATCTACGAGACAAATGTTCACCAAAGGTTTTGTAATTTGCCTTGCTGGTCCTATCAGAAACGTCGTGAAAGAAAGAAAGTGGACACTCAATTCTTAGCGAGAAAAGTAATCAGAGTAAGGGGAAAAATCTTGAATGAATGAAGTTAATGTATTTTTGAAGTGCGAGTTATATACGAAATGGAGAAGTCATCCTCCCAACCACAGAGACAATTCAAGCAACTGTATCTTCAAGCCACCTGTAGCAATAGACGCCTCAATAACACGCACTTCAAAAATACATTTATTCCACCGAGTCCTTCAAGGGAACACAAGAGGCCGACAAATCGACCTGATCCCAACTGAGTGGCTTCATAGCTCAGTAAAGGACGGTGCCTACTAATTAAAGATATTTTTGCCCCGGTGTGTGAATATGCAGGAAATGTAGATCTTAGCAAGTGTTATTGAAATCCAAAAAGAAAATTGGGGGTAACCACGCATTTTTCAAAGATTATTCATGAATAATATTTGTAAAAAGCTTTAAAATACAAAGTATGGCGTTCTTTCTCAATTTGGAGCTTAATTATCTCTCAAAAATGCATGGTTACTCCCAATTTTCTTTTTGGATACCAAGAGTACTTACTAAGATCTACTTTCTCCGGATAGGTTTAAACCGGGCAAAAATATCCCTGTATTAGTAAGCATCGGCGATAGGGAATCCGAGTATCTGGAGATGCGCAGAACGTATGCGCGATAACAACAGTAGGCACCGTCCTTAATAGAGTATTGCACCGGCATCGCAGAGTTCATGAGTTTTAACCCTGTTGAAGCCAACTGAATTTTTCAGGTGTCTGTAAGTGACAATTGCATAAATTGTCCATTTACGTGCCAGGATCACTTCTCCATTTCGTTTATTTCTTTATCGTGGAAATTCATCAGTGGGTTAGGTTTTCTCACTACGAAATAAAACCAAAGAATTGAATATATTCTTTTAAATTTGTCAAAATATGTCTAATTTTGCAAAAATTGGAACCTTGGAAACGTTATACGTCGCTCTTATATTCTAATGGATGTTTTGACGTTTTTAAAGTTCACTAACATGTATATCCTGCTAGATCAAATAACCCTTTTGCAACCGAGAGGGCGGCGCTTACATTTTGTTCTCAAAGTATTAACCATTGTATGAACATGCCCTTCACACAACTTTGTTGAAACTGTCATGGAGGTGACAGATCAGTTTTTACGGGCGCCAAGAGCAATCGACTATAGACCGTTGTTTTTAAACAAAGCTCGATGATGAAAGAGTTCACATCTTGTCGACATCTCAACAACAAACTGTGCCTGTGTTTTTTTATCTCGAACTTCGATGTGACAATGAGTAGGAATAAATGAAAAACTATAGAAAATCTTCGAGATAACGTCATAAATAATTTGTATTCATGTGCTGGTATTAACTAGACCTGCCTTTTGTGCACCACACAAGGAGCTTTCCCAGGGCTTAAAATATCTGCTCTTTATTGGCGTCACCTGTTATTTAAGTCTCCTTCCCATTGCCATTATAAATAAGTTATATTTCCATGAACGTTTTCACACTAGAAGACGTACAAATCATCTGATGTGAAAATGGGACGCGCAGATTTTTAGACGACTTCGTGGTCAACTTAGTTGTCTGAAAATTTGTCCTTCCAAGAAGACGATTTTTCGAAGAGACCTAAATTCACGTTAGACGAACGAACAAAATACCGCGGGGAAATGGAACTAGCGATGGAAGCGATGGTTTATGGGAAATTTTCAACATGGCGGGAGGGCGGAAGGTTGGCGCGAAGAGTAAAGCAAGCAACCCATGCATACCTAGTGCCAGTCTTTTTCTTTTATGAATTTACGTCGGACAACACTAGCGGAGTTGGTCGTCTTGAAATCACATTAGTCGACCAAACCACAGGATGATTTGTCCGTTTCGACAATTTGTTCGTCTTTTAATGTGAAAACGGCCGATATTGAATGCCAAGAAGAATAACCTGCTGGATGTAGGCACAGGCGGAAACACTGGTCTCGATTTAGACAATGAGGTGGACAATGTAAATTCTGATCTTGATAATCTTGATGAAGACACTGGGATTACTGTGGAAGGTGGAGGAACTTTACTCAGGAAGCTCTGCACAATCGAAGACAAACTTGAACTGAAGCTCTGCACAATCGAAGACAAACTTGAACTTGAGGAAGACGAGATGGAAGTAGTTGAGCTAACAATTTATGGATAGAAAAAAATTAAGTATTTAACCTCATGTGTTAAAACGGAGAGCTCATTTCAAACTTGAAAGCATATAAAATTCACGCAAAAGGTGACGGACACTTCAAAATTGTAATCTAGTTTAATTAATCGTTTTGTAGAAATGCAAAAGGCACTTCTCTTTCTGGATTTACTTTACGAGTGGTAATGATACAATCTGATAAACTGAAAATGTAAAAGTAGACGTGTCTTGAAATTGATGGCCACGGTTTCGTTTCTAAGAGTTATTTAAATATGGAGAAGGAGAAAATGGATTGACATTTTAAAAGGATGGCAAACGTTTTCAACTTCTGACAAGTTCTTTTTTCCAATAAACGCCATCGATGCTATATGGACAGCCCATCCTGCTTAAATTCCTTTCACGTATTTTGTTTGGGTTGCCATTGACATTTTAAACCAGTAGGTTGAAGTACTAAGTTTTGAATTTAAAACCAGCTTTAACCGAAAACAGTAAAAACTGTCATGACAATGCCCCATTAATTGTCTAAACGCACCTGTAGCTACTTGCGATGCTACCGGGAGGCCTCACCGGGACACATGTTTTGTCGCACGTCTTTGTTTGGTTAACACATTTTTTACCATCAAAGTAAGTTCCATCAGGACAAGAACATCCTTCTACGCGTGGGCCACGACAGCATCTGGCTCCGAGTTTTTCACAGTCTTTTGGTTTTTGCTCACAAGCGTTCGGCAAACTAATATTAGGTAGGTATCCTCCAGTGTTTTTACATGGACGGCAACAAGGAAGCTCTGTCAGTAAAAACGAGAAATTGATTCTCGAAAGTTGTGACGCACCTACACGGAACTAACTAGGTTGTGATGGGTCTGATAAATTTAAAAGTATCAAAGCAATTCACAATCCTAATAGCCTCAATATGGCCTGTTTCACCATCGCCAGTAGCAAAAGTCCATAAGCTGCGATGGAATACGGGCCATATCACAAGGTACTATTCTGTTTATCGCTGGATATAACTGAGAAAGAAAACTGTTACATAGCATTCTCTTGGCTAAAGAACACCTCTTCAATCCATTCATCACTTTAACAACAAGTTCCTAAACAACGTTTTGAATCCGGTAGGAAACTCATTGCTACATCATTCTGAAAACCTCTCGGTGTTTGGTGTGCAGTGTGTGTGTCTACGAATGCTTCACTAAAGCATGGGATGATGTATAAGCACAAAGCCTGGGTAAAATATGAAACAGACGTCAAACAAAGTAAGTTTTATGACTAATAGGAAGTAGCAAGAAGATAAACAGGATTATCAGGTACACAACAGTGATATGACGCCGTTAGGAGTAGTTATTTCATTCCTCATTGCACGTTTTATCAAGAGTTATCACAGCAAATAAGGGATTTTTTTCAATCAACATTTCGTTTCTAAAGACCTTTAGTTTTTTTATACTGCTTACCGCAAAAACCTTCCCGACGCCACGTGATTGAAATGCCGTGTTGATTGCAGGCCCGTACGTATGATGCTATCGCCGAACAAAAGCATGCACAGTCTCCTCCTTTGTTGCACAAGCAGGCTTCATGTTTACAAGCCGCTAAGTAGGGGTCTGGGTTCACGCTGTCATGGCAGGCCGTAAAGTTTGGATTCCTCTTAATCTCATTACAGCCTGAAGATAAACAAATTGAAGACAAGATTTCGCACGTTTTAGCAAGCATATGTATTTCGGTCAAATATTGTGATACCAAACCAAGACCTTCTCATCGATGCATCTACCTCTTTCCTTCAATCAATGCGAATTTGTCAGGCTATATTCAAATAGTAACAGCGAGACTAGAACAAGCAAGAAATGGAGGAAAATGCTCCAGATGAGGCTTTATTGCAAATTCCCTCCATTCCAACATCTAAAAAAATGGAAATACTTAACATTGTATTTACGGCAAACGGTGGGCTGAAATTGGCTTTACCAAAATTCAAAGAAATCGTTGTTATTCCAGCTAATTTCTTGCCTATTACTTCCGGATATCGAGCGGATTCTTAAAGAGAGACAGAAACATGCGATGCTAAATTTCTCTATTGTTTGAGAGAGAGAGGGAGGTTTTATCAGCTTGCACCATAGAGATCAGGAATAAAATTCTTTACAGTATCATTATATACTACTGGGGTGGGCCACCAAAAGGTTTCAATTGATTCAACAAAGCTTAACGAGAGGCCTGGTATTCAGTCCCAGGCCGCAGCCAGGGTTGTTACTATGGATGTGGACATGGATACCTCAGAGACCAATTAGTGCGTACGCGCATACCAAACAATGTTGAAAGAAAGGGGTGGGGTGGGGGGGGAGGGGCACGCGCCTTCAACTTCACTCAACATTCGCGATAACAAAAGAAATATTGAATGGTTGTTGAAACAAAGTTTTCAGGCTTTTAAAACTCATTCGGCATCGATTCAACTTGGATTCAATATGTTTGAAGACGGTTGAAATGGTGGGAGGAGATTAAACGGTTTCAAGATCGCTCTTCAAAAAAATTGAACGAATGTTGAAGCAAATGTTAAGGCCGTTTGCTCAGGCCTTAAGGACGGTGCCTACTATTGTTATTACGCATACGTTCTGCGCATATCGAGATATTCGGATTTCTTATGGGTGGTGCTTATTTTTACAGGGATATTCTTGCGCGGTTCAAAACTGTGCGGAGAACTGAAGCAGAACTTAGCAAGTGCTCTTGCTATCCAAAAAGAAAATTGAGGGTAACCATGCATTTCTCAGAGATAATTAGGCTTCAGATTGGAAAAGAACACCATACATTGCTTTGTATTTTAAAGCTTTTTACAAATATTGTTGATTAATTATCTTTGAAAAATGCGTGGTTACCCCCAATTTTCTTTTTGGATTTCAATAACACTTGTTAAGATCTGCTTTTTCTTGCATATTCAGTAAACCGCGCAAAAATACCTTTGAATTAGTAGGCACCGTCCTTAACTCTCACCATTCCTGCATGACTACAGAAGTTTTATGGGACTGGAGGATAGGGGGTAGCGTTACTGCGATCTACCTTTTTCAGCCCAGCCCTGACGATCAGGATTTTCCAAACAGGGATCAAGTTTAACTGCATATGGACAGTCTTGTTCATCTCGCCAAGCATATGCAAACGCGGTATCGTCAGCTGCATCCGTGTTCTTATCTGGCATCATCAAATCGTCTCGATGCCTTCCATTAAAGTTACCGCAGATACCAGCCAAAACGTCCTTGCTTTTATATTTCGAATTCGGTGATATATACAAACGGGAGCCTTTGTCAAATCGCACCTACATGTCAAAACGAACACAAAATAGACTTTACGTTTTCGTTCAGATTTCTGAACAATGAAGCGATGCCCTGGAAATTCGGAGCAAATAGTTGTATTTAGAGCTATTCGTTTACAACAAGGGACTCTCGTAAGGGACTGTAGGATGTTCCCCTACGAAAGTGAACTTCAAAGTCAAAACAAATCTATGTTACTGCACTATCAGCACGGGGCACGGTTGAGTAAAATTGTCGACTTACATGACGAAAAATTGCGAATAGGCTCTCACCAAAGATTATATTGGGATGGTGTCATCGACATTTCAAATGAGGATTCACAATGGTGGTCACTTCCAAGGGTTGCGGGGGGACTCTCTCTCGCCTCCAGATTATCAGCCTTTTCGTAGACGTATATTTGAAAGTGTTTTTCTTGTTGAACACAATGTCGGTCACCCAGAACTTACCTCAAAATTAATAACCAGTGGATTGCGAGGCTGGTAGATTCGGACTATCAGAAAAAGGCCCACTTGAAAAATCTCTACGTTGGGAATCTCCATTTGGCAAGGCTCTGGGTATTCTCCAGGTTTGTAGGTGAGTAGGCTTCCATTTTGGTTGATCGAAAACTCCTTTTGAAACAAATCAATGAAGGTTTTGCTTTCTTGTAGCTCAATCCCAACTCGCTTGCACATCTGCAGCTCCACCGAATGCCTGTGTGTAAGACGACACCACATTAAACAAAAGAACTGCCCGCACAGATGTGTTAAAGGAGGAGCGATTGTAGGGTACAAAAATCTACGCTAGATTTTCGGAATTTGGAGCTTTTAGGAATTTTAGTTGTCTGAGTCCCAAGAGGTTACTTCATCCGCTTTGGAACATCTTCATTTACTTCAAAATGTGGGCAAACATTTAGACGAGAAAATGTCTGTGCCTTGAACACGAAGACACACAAAGAAGGCGTGGTGGCTTAGGTACAGACGGGTGATTTGACGCATACAAAGCTCTGTGATAATTTATGCAAGAAATGCTGAAATAATATTATAAGATGTTATCTGCCATTCTTGATTTAAAATCCCAAATCAACTTCTTTTTGCACTGGCTGGAAAAATCTTTTACGAGTTCTGTTTCAGTGGGTAGGGACTTGTTTCCCTATCTCAGCATGTCCAAGGACGTATTTCTATCCCTCAAACTCACATTTCCTTTGAATTCAAGTTACACGACGTATAATTTACTTCAAATGCAAAGGAAGGAAAGGAACTTAAATTATTTAAGTGTCTAGTCATTTTAGCGCTGAAGCACTAATTGGTTTTAGTATCACCCAACTAGTGGACTAATGCAAATCCTGCACTTTGATTGGCTACGCTACCAGAGGACTATTAGTAATAGTCCTCGAGTAGCGAAAAGCGTGACGCTTTCTTTTGTTTCAATCCCAAATAAATATTTCTTTAACTTGCATTTGCTAACTTTATTATTGACTTTTCTGTCCGACTAGTTGGGTGATACTAAAACAATTAGACCCTTCGCCCTCAAGGGCCACGGGTCAATAGCCCATTCGGCTTCGCCTCATGGGCCATTGACCCGTAGCCCTTGCGGGCTACGGGTCTAATTGTTAAAGAGTTAGGGTTTTTTTTTCAGGAGAGGGGAAAACCGGAGTACCGGCCGGAGAAAACTTCTCGCTGCAGAGCAGAGAACCAACAAACACAACGCACATCATTTGCAGACGCCCTGAGTCTGGGAATCGAACCCGGGCAGCAATGGCGGGAGGCGAATGCTCTCACCACTGTGCCATCCTTGAAACAAACAATTTTAAAAACATGCAGACAAGATTTAAATTGAACAGACTTAACTGATTAGAGTGTAATGTGAAGTGCTAGTTTTTCTACCCCATATGAACCAGTAGAACGTTAGCCCTACTAAGAGCGTTACTAGTAGATCGTTAGCCCTACTAATGGAAATGTGCCCACACAAAGACAGAGAAATACTCTGACCAGGGTGGGAATTGAACCCACGACCTTCGGATTAGATCACCGCTGAGCTACATGGTCAGACGGGAGCAGGCCGTGGGAACTGGAGATCTTAAAGTCACGGCAATGAACATGGACAACTATAAGGAAGGATTACGTTTTTGCGAACGTTGGCCGTGTAGTACTTATACTTGAACAGACTTAACTGATTAGAGTGTGATGTGAAGTGCTAGTCCTACCCCATGTGAACCATGTGAGCGTTATCCCTACTAATGGAAATGAACCCACACAAAGGATTGGACGAGGCAGGAAGTAGGCTCGACTTCCGCCGCTCACTCGAGTTCGGGTATCTCCCCGAGAGGGAGTGAACGCTGGCTCTTTCCCGAAACAGCGGCTGGTAATCAAGTCTGGGCAAGACGTCGATGGCTTCTTACTACAGTGTCCGATATCCACTAGACTAGCAAGACAAACCCCTCCTGATAAGTTGAATCTTTTAAAGAATTCTTATAGTGGTACCCAGCAAAACAACTGAAAGCTAACCGTTTTTCATTTTCATAACTACATGAATTAGCATAGTAAAGAAAAAATGTGTAAAACCGAGTTTTCTCTATATAAGGACGCCATTCAATGCCTGTAGAAGCTAAGGAAAGCGTTTTTCAAAATGATGATATTTTTACGATTTTTTTGCCTATCGAGCCACCTTAACGTCCTCACGTTCGGGGAACCCTAAAGGAGGGGGGGGGGGGCTCTTACTCCAGCTCTTACCCCCTTCTCCTTGTCCCTCGCACCCTCTCTGCTTCCTCTCCCCTACCCCTACCAGAAAGGCCTTTCTCGTAATGCCCGGAAGTAAAAGACCGTTATAAAATATTCGCCAACGCAAGTTAAAGGGTTAATTAAGATGCTTCCAAAGGGTTTTTTCGCCATCGAGATACGCCGAATACATCAAGCATTTTCGACACCTACCTAATACCTTCAGATGTGTTTTTTTTTTTTAATGTTACTTGCACTGTTCGTTCGTCATGGTGAAACGAAATCTCTCTGCAACTCTCGAGAAAAGTCGAATACAGAGTATTCCCCAAATAAAATTGAACCTTCCTGCGAGGCTGGCTTGCTTAATGAAATGTTAACTCCTCGGAAATTTCTGATAAATGCTGAATAACCGAGACTCACCTGCAAGGTTCATTCTTTATAGTAATTTTCACTCCATCGCCCTCCATCAAAATAAACTCACATGACTCGTGATGGAATACAATCCATCTACCGTCAAATGTCCGATAATGATCTTGACCATACGCCGCGCACTCGTACTCTGGTAAAGGCTCAATTAAATCATCAGCGATCCATTCGCGGGCACCATTACATTTCCTGAGATGAAAAACAAATATTTTACAATGACTGCAAAATTCTCGCGCGCTCATTGGTTAATTTTTATTGTCAATAAGCGGACAGGCACATAAATTTATAATTTATGCGATAATGACGCGCGATATTCCTCACGTCAGATTGAAGTTTCTCGCATTTATGTCCCGCGTTCTTCTCGTGTTTTGACTTAATTTTGATCCCTCTGTCTTATTTTGTTATTGTAAAAAACAAATTGATGTCAGTTTTTCATGCGTCTGTTCTGTTATTGACAATGACATGAAAAACTGACATCAATTTGTTAAATGTCATCTCACTATCATGCAATCGTCATTTAATAATCACGTAAATGTAATCCAATTGTAATTTTAGTGTTACTGGAGTGTCAAACAACTGGCAGGGAGCTGTCTAGCACAGCTGTATGACTCGTCACGAAGGAGTATTAGGTGAACTGTAGTGTTTATAAATGCCAAAACACAATGATGTTGGGCTCTTAATAGAATGACAATATAAACACCTACTTTGAACAATCGACGGGAGAGACGTCTCCTTTCTTGTAGAACTTGTTATTGTGTTTACAGCCACAATCGGTTTTGTTGACACACGTTCCATCTTCCAATAGCAGTTGATTTCCTGAACAGTAGCATCCAGGCTTACAGCGTGACGCGCGTTCAGCATCACTCAATAAGAAGTTCTCACACGTCTCCCCGCAGTCACGGTACACTTTGCCCATTCTTTGGCATAACTCTATAAGAGGAAGCAAAGCATTCAACATTGTTAAAAAAGGCTACCTGTACATGAACTATAATAGAGAGAACTGACGTGCAAGGAGTTTGATCATTGCTGTAACCCATTCATTGTCAACACGGATAAATTTGATACCGCACTTGTAAAGAGCCACTGAGCTACCTCGCCTTTTCTATATTTCAATCAGTTATTCATCCATTCATTCGGTCGTATGGGGTTGCGATCAGCGATGGCTTCCTCTTTACAACCTCCGTTTGCTGAATAAACTTGTCCACGAAAAAAATCTTCCTGTTCTTTTCTAATCGAGAAAAACTAATAGAAGAATACTACAAACCATCACAATCCTCTTTGGTGCATTCCCAAACTCCACCTCCCTTACAAGTGCTAAAAGAGAAACAAAAATATTTCAGAAACTGTTGACACATTTAGGTGCCTGCATAACTGAATTATGAACGTCGGTTGGACTTTCTTTAATCACGTTTTGCTGCGCTTTGAGGAAATTAATACACGTCTTTCATTAAGGAAATTATCTTTTGCAAAAACGGCAAACTTTGTTTTTCTTTCAGAATATTAGAGTCTGAACAACAAACAAGACGCAATAACGTTCTCTGATCTTTCAGAGAGCTTAAGCAACTAACGAGAGCACCATTTTAAAACATATATTGTTTTTGTCATTATTCGCGATTATTCCAACTCGTTCAACACGAAAAGCCTCTGTTGAGAGATCGTGTACTGACGCTCTTGTCAAGCTTAGATTATTAGCGTTTTAGCATTGCACGTTGTTTAGAAAAGAGCGACAAGGAATTGCGCCAAAATGTAAAGTGAAGGTGAGGAGCGTTACGAACTTTTATTATATGGTAGCGTTTCTGGCCGATATAACGCACGATCTCATCGGCTAAGAGCAGCTAAGCGTTAGATATTATGCAAATTAGTTTTTTCCTCTTTAGAACTGTTCTGTTAGCCATATAAAAAACAACTTAATAACCTCGACCGTTCGGTCGTAACAGGAAAATCTCAAACCTTGGCCTAGCTGTATTGACCGCGCAACCTCAGTTTGAGATTTTGCTGTGACGATCTCACTCTCGGTTATTAAGTAGTTATTATTCTCTCTTTCAAATAGGCGATTACTTTCATGTAGGTCTTGTTGCCAAAAGTGCCGCTGTTACACTGTGGAATTTATAGTGTAACTAGCCTTCTAACGTTTTCAGTCACGCTCATGCAAAAAAGGAGTTGCACGAGAAATTGATTTGTGTAACATACGTTGAAATTGTTCAAATCCTTGTAAAACATCGTGCATTAACAAGTAATTTTGTTAGTAACAAGGTGGGTGCTACAGTGAATGTTTCGAGGTGCGTGTCTTGAATTCGAGTTGCGTGAAATTTTGCATGCTGTGAAAGCGCAGGGGTTTTTTAATATATTTTTTTTTAGCCTAGACCCCAAGCTATTTTAAAATCACATACCAGTAATTGCACTTGTCAATCCTTGTCGCGCCTGGTTCGTATTCTTTGCCTTCATGATAGCATGGGCAATCTGACTTCATAACACATTTATTTCCTCTCAGGACATAGTTTGGGTCTTTGCAGTAACAAGCCTCTACACATCCACGCCTGAAATGCAGAAAAAGAAAAGAACATTATGTTTTATTCCCACGATGGAAAAGTTGGCAAAAATGGTAAGCGTTCCTCGAAAGTCACAACTAGACTGTAGGTATTCATCCTTATCGCGATTTCGTGGCGGTGCGACCGTTCTGACCACTTGTCAGTTTGATCCTGATAGTCCCTGGTTCAACTTCCCGGCCGCACTTGTAATGTATAGCCAACTGGTTTGCCTCCGGCCAGTTGGGATTCTTAACAGTTGTTGTTGTCGTTCCGTTCATTGTGTTTCAATAGAGAGATAAAATAAGTAAGCATCGCGTTTACGTGAAACGGCAAACGTGAAACGGCAAACGCGAAACGGCAAACGCGAAACGGCAAACGCGAAACGGCAAACGCGAAACGGCAAACGTGAAACGGCAAACGTGAAACGGTGGGCTGCTGCTTGTCATAAAAGCATGAAAATTGTGTTGTTCCAACTCGTCTCTCTCATTTGAAAAGTTACTTGATACCTGCTACTAACAGCCAAGAAATGAGCTCATATCAAAAGAGTTTTTTTCCATTTTTGGCAAAACGCAAATTTTAGTTCGACGTTTGCCGTTTGCCGTAAACGTGATGCTTAATCTCTCCAATGACCTTGAAAAGCCCCTCCGGGTAGTGGTCAGTTAAGTATGTACTGTACTGTACATCCGCGATTCTATTAGAGAAGTCTCGTGAAAACGAAAGCCGCCCGTTTCTCTTTTTCTGCAATTTTAATTTTTTCAAGCCAAAACACATCTGTCACCTTCGACAGTACAAATGTCCATCTTCTGGATCCAAGTCCTGACAGGTCTGGGGACATTTTAGTGATCCATTCCCATTTCTGTGACATTGTTCCAAAATCATGTCATCTCCGCAGCTGAAATCTGAAATTGGAATGAATGTTACTCGGCTGTATGTTGTATAACATTCAAGGCGCACAATGGCCTATAATGCATTGCCAATTAATCCCCTAAGACGTCAACGTAGAACCAATCAGATCACGCGTCTTGACAATACATGTCAACAATGTCAACTCAGGGGGGAGGGTGAATTAAATTTAAATTTTCGTACTCTCTTCAAAATCAAAAAAATTCACATATTGCATCAAGACTTCAAAATAACGTTTACTTAATTTTAATTAAATTTACGTAACCTCCTCAGAATTAAATAACCCAGATAATGTAGAAAGACATAAAAATTAGTTTAGTCAATACACTAAACCCAGCTCCCTATATGGGGCACAATTGGATTCCCGGACTCGGCGTCGTACGGGGTTCGATTCTGCTACGATGGGGGTTTTCCCACGGGTGTTCCAGTTTTTTTCCCTCTCATCACGTACCAACATTTGACTTGTTTTGCTCTAGTTTGATTTGATTTGATATACAGTCTCCCCAATATTAGCAAAGCGAAAATTGACGTGTTTAAGACGAAGTTAACTTCAACAACAAGTTTATACGGCTGTTCTACTGAAACTCAGCGCCAAACTACTGTTAATTCAAGAACTTGTGGTCAAGCCAAGTGGGATAAGCCCTCGGAGATAGTTCAGCTATTTTTACTCTGAAACTGCTCGTACCAATTTATTTCTAGGATACTTCGCCCACATTGCACGACGCGAACGAGATGGCCTAACCACGAGAAACGACAGTGCAAAGTTATGTTTTGAGGTGACGTTTTTGTCGACGTCGCCGTCGTAGATTGTAAAGTTCCTACTTTTAAGATCTACGACGCGGTCGTCAACGAGAACGCGACAAAACAAGGAATTTAAGCCCGGTTTTCGCTAGCGACGCAAGCATAAGGGAGCTTATTTCACCGTGAAAACGGGGTAAACGCAAGCATAATTACAAGCACAAAGGATCAAAAATTTTCCTTTTCTTTGTGCTTGCGCTTATGAAAACGAAATGCAGCATAACCACAAGGAAATGTGTTGCGTCTGGTCAATAGGCCAATTTCGTATTCTAACGGTTGGACTGGATCTAACATGAAATGGAGGCTAATGCGGGCAAATTAGCCTCCATTTCATGCTAGCCTCCATTTCATGCTTGATCCAGTCCAGCCATAGGAATTCGAAAATGGTCTATTACTACTCGTTCTAGATTCCTTGCGTCTGAACATTTGAACAAAATAGTGTTTGCTGTGGTTGATTTTTGATGCTCATGTCGACGTTCGTTTTCACTAGCATAAGCTGCTTATGCTTGGGCTTGTGATTGCAC
>NC_090887.1:18151075-18153575 GCF_036669925.1 Montipora capricornis | reverse complement strand
AGCAAAAGCTGGAAGAATGCGAGAAATCAAAGCGATCTAAGTAAACAGCGCACTGCGACAGGTCTACGACATAAACGCCGACGTTCTCTGGAACCTGCATTTATTGTTTAGTTCAATGCCAGCGATATACTAAAGAAAGGTAAGGCTAAGCTTTGAGGAAAGACCCAGCTATGAGATGAAGACGAGTTGAGGTATGAGGGAAAAAAAGGCCAGTGAGGCTTGCATTTTGACAAAGCCACATGTTCTACGTTCGAAAACACTTGTAGGGAAGACGACGACATTGAAATTTCATAACAACTGCGCAACCAAAAGTAATGAAAAAATTGATTTGGCCCATCAAAACAGTTGCCGATAGTTGAGTAAGACAATCACACCGCACAGAATATAGAGGCAACCGGAAAAACGGCGGTGAGTAAGTAACATCTTGTTTTACTTTGACTTCTTGCAGAGAATGCAGCGCGGATTTAGTAAGCGTAGAAATACAACACAAAGCAAACGCACAATTGCTTTCGACTTCTGCAATTTGAAGACTAATGACAAGAAACGTGGGAGATACCTGCTACTGATGGCAATAGAAAAACCTCTTTCCGTTCCGTTCGGCATGTGACAGTGTTCAGAGAGTACATAAGCGCAATCTTTCATGTGCATTGTATAACCCTCCTTGTTCTGATCATCAAATGTAATGATATGCGGATCTCCAATAACAGAGCAAGTTCCTGAACAACAAGAGAAAAAAAGAGTAATATCCTCAAATAATCTAACATAGATCCTTGACGTTTGAGCCCAATTTTTTTTTTCTACAAATGGACGAGTTTTTTATTGATAATTGTTGCGGGACGCTTTTACTTAAATAGTAACAATCCTCGTGGTAACTCTCAGAAGAACCGTCGTACTTCGTCGGTTATAGGTTATAGGTTTCCGTCTGCAGCTTTCCCGCCAAGCTTGTATGCTAAATCAAACGATACAACAGCGATATATACAAGGAGGGCAACGAGGGTCATCGTTTCGTGAACAATGAAACGTATCAAGGCAAATTCGCTGGGCGATGGACATCTTCAACGAATCTTTTTTCCAATTTTATGGTAAGTCAGAGAGATAGCGTCTACAATCCAAGGATCCTGAAAGGCCATGAAATGATGAATGTGCTATCACAGGAAATCTAATTTAATATTAAGAACTTACAGCTACACTGGCATAGTCCTACCTGGGCACGTTCTCTTGACACAACTCCATAATCCTCCATTACAAGTGCTAAACAAACACAGCGAAGTGTTGTTATTTTCCGTAAACAAAATGTGTTACCTGGTGTGTAGTGGGTGTGGGATTATCGAGCGTCTGTTTGTGTGGGGTGGGGGTAGGGTGAGGATGTCGAGAACTCTCGCCCGAGGGACGGTTCCCTTTCACTAGTGCGAGTCTCTTGTCAATCAAACGTTGACACGCACAGAGATTCGTTCGTCGGCTCCAATTATTATTAATCTCGGTTAGTTTTTATCTTTCACTGAAACGTTTCGTCCTTTTTTCGCTTCATTAGGGACTGTGAGATTCTAGTACGAAAACGAGAACGAGTACGAGATTTGACTGCCTGTTTTTAGCGAAAATACTCAGAAGATTTATAACCCGGACGTTTAATCTCACTCTTTGTTAGCAGCATACCTTCCTTCGTCATTCTTGTCGCTGATACCTGAGCCTTTTCCTGATCGAAAAATGCCAAAACTACTACCGACGACATTTTTGCAAAACCTCGTTCTAAAATGACGATGGTAGCTCGTTTTTCCCGCCAAAATGATGCTGGTTTGCGCGCCCTCACTGTTGTTCTATAAGAAAACCTCGTAGTCGTAGTCGTTCTCGTTCTAGAATCTAAAGCTCTGTACTCTGTCAAAACCAAGCACCAATTATTTGAAACAAAGCTTCTCTTACAGCGGGGCCATGCTATGGAATAACTTGCCCAAAAACTTAAAAAATGCTGTATCCGTTGAGCATTTTAAGCGAAATATCAAGAAGGTAGCTGATATATCGGATTCCCACACGGCAATCATGTAAAGCAGTTGTAATTAGTTTTAGTTTTTAACTTAAGCTTAACTGATGATTTTCCGTGTTTAAATAAAGTTTTACATACATACATACACATACTTAAGGACGTTCGCGCCCATTGCTACTGCGCATATTTTCGCGCATGTCACGCACACGTCATGCATCGCAGACCACGAAGGTAAACACGATGCTAAAGGCGCTAACATTTTCCACAAGAATGGAACTTGTTACGTGTGGCATCATACGTCTTCTCGGAAATGTCACGTAATGGCGTGACAGTGCGAATAAACAATCGCTTTGAGAACTTCGCAGCGATTTTACTCTCTTGAATGCTCGGTGACCCCCATTTTTCTTTCCGTAGATCACTTCCTTTCCTGATTTTGTCCATTTTAACAAAAAACAAAAAAATCTGTACGTGAGAAGTCACAAATATTTCACTTTTTATGCTCTCGTGCAACAGAAGTTTTCT
>NC_090887.1:18126075-18146075 GCF_036669925.1 Montipora capricornis | reverse complement strand
AATAACATCTTTTTGACCATCCCACAGAACATTAACTCCATCTTTAGTTTTCAGCAAGATATACCAGCCACCGCCAACCTGTTTCATAAACAACATTTAGGTTAACACCACTAACTTCATTTGACTCTCCACATTGTTGTGATATTGCGTCAAAGTATCATATATATAGCGCACTCTGAGTTTACTTCAGCTTCGCTTTCAAAACAGTTGTAAATGAAAACACAAAAAGAAAGTGGTGACTTAATTTAGGGACGGATTTTTTCTAAGGATGGAAAAGCGAAGAAACAAAATAAATAACAGGAAGCAAACGACCCTCAATTCGAAACGCAATACAGTTGCGTCCTATCCCAATCCAATGACACAAGAGATTGTAAGAACCTGCGCGGCAACTGTATTAGGCCTGTTCCAAACGTCGTGCTACTGCCGTGCCGAACTCAAATGAAATTGTCATTTCGATTTAAACACGGCAGTAGCACGCCGTTTGAAACCATTAAGCGCGGCACGGCTGATTTAGGTTCGGCACGACTACTTAACACGGCAGGACTTGCCGTGCCGCACGGCAGTAGGACGACTTGGTTTCAAACGGCGTGCTATTGTTGCGCCGAACTCAATTCATAAATTAATTTAACGTCTTTTGCATTACTTGCATACTATTACGCTGGATGGATGGTTTGTTTTGTCTTTTGAATTTGGCACGACTGTATTAGGTTCGACGTTTGAAACCGCTGCCGTGCCATCGTCGTGCCACTGCCAAGCCAAATTCGTTTGAGTTCGGCACGGCAGTAGCACGACGTTTGAAAGAGGCCTTAATTTGGTTACAGTTTTCAAGGGCGAAGCCAATTTTTCTAGGCATGATAAACCGATCCATAAGAGCCGATGCTTTCAAATTTTATCAGTCAATTCAGAAAACTCACTGACCTCTTTAATTATGGGACTCGACAAAGTATGCGGCAGACGAATCTTTTGCTTGTTAATTTCCACGTGGAACTTCGACTGCGTCTTGGCACCTAGGAATACTTCTACGCCATCTACTATCAAGCCCAGCGTTTTCTGGCATGGCTGACTGACGTTATAGCAGTCTGGGTTCCCGTTCAGCCAGATTTTTAGTTTCATGGGGTTAAGGGTGTCCATGACCAAGAATGTTGGACAAGTTCCTCTGTACGTGTAGCCAGTGTTGTCGAATGTCTTAAAGTGGTCAATACCGCTTACAAAACATCTTCCTGGGGCTAAAACAAGAAAGACAAAAATGAGGCACTTGTTGCAAATTTAGGTCGGTGAAATAACCGAACTACGAAGAAAAGGAACGTCAAGGCTCTATTACTTTTCTCAGACAAGGACGACAAGCTAAAAACCGTGTCCCAAAGCACTTCAATGCCTGGTTCATAACACCTTGAGACGTTGAAAATCTTTCACACTGTTAGAAAGGCGTATGGTGCGAAATTCCTAGTGATGTGGTCTGTCCTTTGTGGAATGTCAAAGCTGGGTGTGCAACTGCTCTGATACATTAACTACCACAACCTAAGGCTACGATTGTGCCCTCCTCCCTGTGTTTTCTGTATGTCCATGACGGTAAAGAGGAAAACTTTTCCATCCTTTTCTTAAGAAAAGAGACGCATGATTGCAGGATGCCATATCCTACGCTGCAATCTGATAGGAACTATAAAGATGCCCAATGCCACAGTAACGTTCGCTTAAACGGGAGCAAAAGATCAATCGTTTAAGGGTTCGTGTGTTAGGTGTTGAAGAGAGGAATATCACTACTGTCTAGCATCTTTGAACAGCTACTAACCATCTATGATCGTCGGAACCGGAGGCAGTGGATTAATTTCTTCTGCAATGTAAAAAAAAAAAAAGAAGAAGAATTTCAGTAGTGACTTTCAAACCTAACTCCTAAATCTTATGTGAAATATTAGCGAACCAAATTCACAATTTATTTTGATGCAAAGATGCATATCATACGTTCCTTCCAACTGTATAGAAAAATTATGCAATGAAGTTTTAATATTGAGCTTGGTTTGTTGGGAGATCGAAGAAAAAAAATAGTCTTGAGTTGATGAGGCCAACATTCTAATCAAATATTTCTTTGAGATGCTAGGTTTTGAAACCCGGTGAATGAATGCAGTGATGACTATTTTCCGTTACATCATCGACATACTCGATAACATTTCCTTATAACCCTTCAAGACACAAATTCCTCACTTGAGCATATTGCTTCACAGAGCCGCTTTGTTTGAAAGTTGTTTGCGTTTCCAAGGCAACCAAGTGCATTGAACGGCATACAGGATTTCTCAGAACTGTCATAAAAATACGATGTGTTGGCTCTCTTGATGCTGCTATCAGGGAAGCCGTAACCACGTGGATTCCAAATCTTCAAACAAAGGTCTCTTGTATCCGTCGGATCTGGCAAAGGAAATTTAAAAAATCATATTGTTATTATGAATTAGTAAATTTTCAGCTCCGACTTTTCCGTTTCTAGCTTTTTGATTGGCTAAAAAACTCCGACTATGAGCCAATAGTCGAAGTTTTACGTCATATGGAAAATAGTGCGCCAAGATGCTCTTTCCGGACGCATTGTAAAATTGTGGAAATAAAAATCGGCGACAAAACCCGGTTTGAGAATTTACTAAAACAATTATTCCGCTCGCCCTTGTTGGATATGAAGTGATTATAGCCAACTCGCGCTACGCGCTCGTTGGTTATTTTATCACTTCATATCCAACTCGGGCTCATGGAATAATTGTTATATAGAACTACCGGCGTCAAATTTAGCAAGGCATGGTCCATAATACAGCTTCAAATAGGTATTTTCTTATAGGCCTCTTGGCTTCTAAGCTTCTGGAGCAGGAGAGATGGCGCAGTGGTGAGAGCACTTGCTTCCCAGTAATGTGGTCCGGGTTCGATTCCCATACTCGGCGCCATATGTGGGTTGAGTTTGTTGGTTTTTTACTCTGCACTGAGAGGTCTTTCTCTGGGTACCCCGGTTTTCCCCTCAGGGGCACCCAACGTCAATTTTCGGAAAATATCTGTTCGGAAGACGATTTGATATCTAGAATTTTCGGAACATTTGTTGTAAAATTTCTTGCTTGCCTGCCTGTCCTAGGATTTTCGAACATCTAAAAAATGGTATAACTGCCCGTTTTTAACGGATTTTTACCCTAAAAAGGTCAGCTAGAATTTTCGGGAGCCTTTTTTCTGGCTGAAAATTTCGGAAAGGTAAGTTTTAATTCCTATAATTTTCGGATCACTAGACTTTCAGCTAGGAAATCCGAACAGATAAAAAGTTTTTAGGGGATAAAAATATGCTTATATCTACCGTTTAAATACTAAAATACGTTTGACAATGCTATGTTTAAGTTGTTTTGAACTATATTCCCGTTGGGTGCCCCTGTTCCCCTCTCGTCAAAAACCAACATTTGACTTGATTCGGGTTCATTGTTAATTTCATTTTATAGTGTCCCCAATTAGTGCTCCAGCGCTTGAACAAGTAGACACTTAAATAAAGTTCCTTTCCTTTCCTTTCCTTTTCATTTACCTACCTTCGTAAGTCAGTACTCGCCTCAATATAATTAGCATAACATTAACAATTTTCAGTAAAATTACCCAATGGTTTTATCCGTGAGTTCTTGCAATTATCAAAGTGCCAAAGAGGAATGTCCTCACTTCTTTTGCCACATCTGAGCAAACCTTTCTTGTCTTTCCCGGGTGACAAGAAAGAGTATTTTATAGGCGCGGTTCTCTAGCAAGATGAATAGTTTTACTTACGTATGTCGTGTGACGTCATCTTATGAGCATGCGAAGTGTCATTCACGCTTGTCGTGTGACATCATGCATGGTATGCAGGTCACTGATAAAACACCACACGACCCTCCACTGCTGTTGTTATAGGACCGACCACAAATAGTACTGCACAAGAAGGTAGAAATATCTCTTATATTGAAGACACTTACCGCAGTATTTCTCGCATTCCGATTGCGAAAAAGTGGAATTTCTGGACGAGCAACTGCTGTCGACTTCCTCGAGGTACTTGATACATGCCATCCTTGATGCAGCATTGCCGTAAAAACCAATGTTTCTATTTACCGAATCTAATGCTTCGCCAAGATAATCCGCACTGATACCCTCACTGAAAGGCATCTCACACGGTTTCGCTGAAGACGGAAAATTGATGTTGGATTAAACCTCTTTTCGGTGAAGACTCCAGGGAAAGGATTGAAGTAAACTACGATTGCCTTAAATTGCACTCTTAGTGTATTATACCAGATTCACCAAGGATTTCCATGGAATAAATAGAGTGTAATGTTCTGTATATTATATAAACACCAATAAAATACCAAACCATTTCACTTTAATACTTTTGTAGTCCTAACGTAGAACAACGGCGCGATTTATTATGTAACCATAGCAACGGAGATCTTTTCACATGTGAAGGTATCACGTTTTCGCGCAAAAGCTCACCTGGTATTTTTTGGTGTTTATATAATAAACGCACTTAACCACACTCATTGATCTTCACTCCGCGTACACACGTTATTCGACACATGCGCACGTCTTGTACTCAACTTGTAAGGACGGAGTGGAGAGTACGTTACAACACATCTACCACTAAGCCTCACAAGATGCGACCCTATCCCTCCCAGCCAGTCCCACCTCTTTCCAATCAGTATAAAATGTCTTCAAACCATATTTCACAATAAATAATTCAGAAGAGCATAGGCATAGCATTTGATCTTTTCCAATCACCTAACTCTGGTTGAAATTATGTTTCCTTCTATTTCGCGTGATTCGTAAAAATGTGGGTTGGCTAAGAAGCAAGTCGTACGAAAAAAAGACAAAAAAGCAAAAAGAAACGCACAACAAAGAAAGGTTAGAAGATGAGATGGAAAACATATAAACAAAAGAAAAAGAAATAAATCCTACCAATATTGCATCCAGCACCGCTAAACCCTTGTTTGCACGAGCAGATTAGAGAGCGCACGGTGTTGTTATACTCACAAATTCCACCAACACCACAATGAGGCGAACAAATTGCTGTAAAGAACAAACAAATAGTGTGATATCAATCTTTTCGCAAGTGACCGTTCAAGATGTTACTCTGTCTAACGCCAGACGATTTTACTTGTCAATTATGCCCCTTCGACGCTCAAAGGATTAAGTTGGGCCACTTAACAAAAGCTCCGGGCTCCATCGGGCTTTTGCTGAAAGACTGTTATGTGGAATTCGTCACGATTAGGGCCACTTTCGTATGACCTTGAAAAAGTGTTCGCAATTTGTTTCACGGACCAATGTTTGGCAAGATTCAAACAAAGCTTCTCCTTATTCCCAAAGAAACTCCTAATATGGACAGGAAACAGTTCGATTGCCCAATCACATTACTGCATTTCAAATGACGTCAAAGCGAAACTTTCCAGAAAGTTCCATGGAGAGATGACGTTGTTTGCATCCGCGTTCGCTAAGCCAATGAAAATTCGCGCTCGTTTGTTTTTGTTCAATAAGCCAATAAGATGTTTTGCATTTTTGTGTGCGTTCTCTTTTTACGTTTATTTTTCAAGGTCATATGAAAGTTACTCTATATATCTCGAGTTTTCACCTGATACTAGATTAGTGAGCCGTATCTTCACCAATAAGCTGCTCATTATGCCTCACAAACGAATTCAAACTTTTCAGACTGTGAAACAACGTTAAGTTTGACCATTCAAATGAAAGCCACTGAGCCGATCGTACTTGATCTGACGTCACTACCATGTTGTGTTACTAAACAAAGAAACGTCTGCTATGTTGGTGTGCCGAACTAATGGCGACCGATCACGTGATATCCTGTGACACAATGCGGTTCTAGAAACAGTTAAATCCGAGGATAAATGAACCTAAGGCGTGACCATTTAAATGAAAGCTACCAAGCAATGGGTGTTTTTTTGTTTTGTTTTTGTTTTTCGTATTCTTTCACTTACCCACTTCGCATTGTGAACCGGTGTACCCGGCTGTGCACTCGCATGTATCCGGTCTTGAGCAGGTCCCCCCATTTTTGCAGTAAGGAACGCAAGTAGCTGCCGACAAAATAAACCAAAGAAAGTCCTCAAAGTGTACTCAAGAATACAAAGTGACAGTTGTTGGAAAGTGAGGGTTGTTCAAAAGGTTAAATGCTCGGCTTGGGCTTCGAATTTTCCACCGTTTTTTGTAAAGGAACACTTTCGATGCATTAACATTTAGTCAACGACAAAAGGCACCATCTCGACACCAGGGGAAAGAAACTAATTCAGATCCTTATTTTTATTTCCCAGATAGAGCTCCTAGATTTTGTTTATTGTTTTATTATTTCGGTATAAGAACTCACCTCTGTCGCAGAGGTCTCCTGCCCAGCCATTGGCACACACGCAGGTGTTGTTGACGCAGGTCGCTCCATTTTGACATTGTTTTGCGCATACACCTGACAAAAAAACAAAGAAGGACATAACATGTTAATTTGTGTCTGTAACCGAGGACATTTGTGAAAAAGATACCCGTCCAACGTGAATGCGGCACCGACTCACACAAGACACCGACTCACAAGAATAGAGAAAAGCTCTGACCAGGGTAGGAATTGGGAATTGAGCACCGGTGATCTAACCCGAAGGTCGTGGGTTCAATTCCCACTCTGACCAGGGTGGGAATTGAACCCACGACCTTCGGGTTAGATCACCGCTCTGTCCTTGTGTGGGCCCATTTCCATTAGTAGGGCTAACGCTCATATGGTTCTTATGGGTAGAAAACTAGCACTTCACATTACACTCTAATAGTTAAGTCTGTTGAAATACAAGTGCTACACGGCGAACGTTAGCAAAAACGTAACCCTTCCTTGTACTTGTACATGTTCATTGCCGTGACATGAACATATTAAATTCCCACGACCTGCTCCCGTCTGACCTTGTAGCTCAATCGGAAGAGCATCGGTGATCCAAGCCGAAGGTCGTAGGTTCAATTCTCACCCTGGTCAGAGTTTTTCTCTGTCCTTGTGTGGGCACATCAGTTCCATTAGTAGAGCTAACGCTCACATGGTTCATATGGGTAGAAAACTAGCACTTCACATTACACTCTAATAGTTAAGTCTGTTGAAACATAAGTGCTACACGGCCAACATTTGAAAAAACGTCACCCTTCCATGTGACTGACTCACTGACTTACTGAGTGAGAAACGTGACTGACTGACTGAATGAATGATTGAGTGAGTAACAGAATGACTAACTGACTGATGATTGATTGAATCATTGTCTGACTGAGTGACTAACTGACTGATGGCTTTCAGTGAGACTAACTGGCAGAATGATTGAGTGACCTAATGACTGATTGACTGACTGCGTGACTAACACACTTACAGACATGGATAAGAGTAAAGGTACGTTGACATAAGCTTGAAACTTCGAAAAAGCCTTGATAGAAGAACATAAAGTTTATTTCCTTCCCATTGTGAACATGCAAAGTCGAACGCCTTTAATGAGGGCAGACTTAATTCTCCAATAATACTACTTCATCCTCTATGCTATTCGATTCTTTTGTTCTCAGCCCTAAGGTCCATTCACTTTTTGGGGGTTTTTTTAAAGAAGTTCACTCCAAAATGACCATCCTTTTTTGATCCATTAATAGAATTTTCATGAGGAGAAGAGGCCACCATCTTGGATTATACGTGACGTCATTGAGCTCAACCTGACGTTTTGTGGGAAGCTTGAACACACAAGGCTGTCGGGATTCCTCTTCGCATTCCAGTCATGCCTTTTTGTTCAGCAACATAAATTCCTCAAATAGGTCAGACGGACGAAACATCGTTCATGTTGTTCACATTTCCGAGAGAAAAGGGATCAGATTATTATTGTTGTTGTTGTTGTTATTTATTTGTTTGAGCAGGTTGAAATTTTGGCAGCTCTTCAGATGATGTGGACCTGCTATACCCACCCACCCGTATACACACAGAGGACAGCCACAACTCCCCTACTCTTCTCGAATAGTGTGTGGGTTCTTTAACGTCCCACAGGGAACTAATGAACATGGAAGTTATTTGTGAGACGGGACCTCCGGCTTATCGTCCTTATCTGAGATGAGCTCAATGACGTCACGTATAATCCAAGATGGCGGCCTTCATGTGTATTTTTAACAAGGATTTCACAAGGTTAGAAAGCTATTTCAAGATTGAAATTTTGGTTAAAAGCTGGTCTCTTCATGAACTTTCTGGCAATCGATCAAAAAAGGATTGTCATATTGGAGTGAACCTCTCCTCTAAATGGTCCCTATAACCCGTTATAATGGCTGCGTTATGACCCCAGTTCAGATTAATCACAAACGAATCCAAGGGGAGCGATGTGATTTTTTTTTTCACTCACGCGTTTGACAGTATTCTCCTTCCCAGTCTACAGTGCAATCACACACTCCATTCCGGCAAACTCCTTGGTTCAGACACGGGCGAGCACACTTTTCTATAAAATGACAAAAACACATGTGAGGAGGCAGTGTGGTACAACAGATACGGTCTTGGGTTTGCGGCTGCTCCGAGTTCAAATCCCGTTCTAACCTCCGGTTTGGATTTGTTTCCGGTTTGGATTTGTTTCCGGTTGTCCCGGATTCAACTCTACCACGCTTTGTAAATAGCCAACTGGTTCCCTCCTGCCAGTTGGGGTTCTTAATAATATTTCTGTTGAGTTTAAATTGTTTCTTTCACATTGTTAAAAGTTGAGTGCCTGTAAACCAGCTTGATAGCTAAGTGCACTTCCACTATAAACAAAGCATTTCCTTTTTTTTTTTAACATTTAAGAGGATGGGTCATCATAGCCTCTAATCAAGGTGGAGGTATACGGCAACAGCATGACATGCCAACTTACTTTGAGCACAGTCTATTCCATCCCAGCCATCAAAACATTGACACGAGTTATTTACACACAATCCATGGACACAAGATGGCGAGCAAACACTGCCGTCATTTTGGATACCGAAATCACGCCGACTGCTTGAACGTCTTGACGGTGCTAAGTCGTAGTCTGGAACAAAAGGAAGAAAAATAATTACACTGAAGGCGGGAGCGGAAGTTCAGTCCTCGACCGACGTTTGGAAACCGTTAGCAAAAGATCAATGGAATGCGGCTAAAATAACCGGTTTGATCATTGGAACATGATTTGACAAAGCGCGAGACAAAAAGGATAATTCGCATCCAACGCTGTATTCAGTGACAGTAAACTGCTTTTTTCTTTTCTAAACACCTAGAGATTTTATGGGCACCAATCAATTTAATTACTCACTTTTGTTATACTGTTGTCTCTCAATCGTCTATAATCGGCAAGTGAGGAAAGAAGAGACTTCAGGATTTTAATTTTTGTCTCTTTAAATAAGGAAAAGGAAATTAGCAACTAATAAGCGAACACAGGAACACGTGCGTAGTCATAGACTCTTATTAAACACTTCCCCCAAAAATGTCTTCCTTCGTAGAGCAAATTTAAGTGTTTGCGGTCACGTGTCATTTGCTCAGGCGTCATTTGATAGGCCATGGTAACTTGTTGCTATGCAGCCCTCTCTTCAATAGAAAGAATTTAATCTTCCTTTACGGGATATTATTTGCCATTTAAACGTTAATATGACCGAATACGCTCGAAATTTCGGTTGCTGAATATTTTAACATTGAGTGCGGAAACCAAGCATTTCCACAAAAGAAAAAGATTAAAATCAAATGAAGATGAGCATTTCGTTAAGTTGCGAAGCGCTTAGTCTGTGGGAAAAAAACCCAACATTCTTAAATCAACAGAAAAGTAAACAAGCAAATTGTTTCAATCTCAAAATTGCTCAAGGTGCCAATCAACTCTTAAGTGTTTGCTTTTAAATCCAAATGGATTCTGAGACAATGCGACGCCTACATTTCTGAAATCTCAAATATGAAGTTCTCTATTCAACACCTAACTAAAGAACTGAACTGAAAATTCTCAACCAATAGTTCCATTTTCATTACGAAAAACATACATAAAACGCACAAGGAAAACGGCAGTTCATTGTCCAAAAGATACTTTAAACTGTCTAATGCAAAACACCTTATCTTCACTAAAACCATGGCATACTCCTGAGGCGATAGACTCGCCTTCAGGCTTAAGTGTCATCTGTAATATAAGTAGGCTGTGTGGGATGAAAAGGACTTCTACATTATGATACTCACACGTTCGGAAAGATTTCTGGCTTCTTTCTAAGCCATTCAGACGGTCAACTTCGGTTTCAAACGTTTCTGGTGATTCATATCTAGAAAAGAATTGTTACACAATTTGTTTGGAACGTGCAATAAATATAACTTGCATAAAGTATGATGCACATCGGCGTTCCACGAATGGTCGGTTGCTCTGTTCCACCCTGTAAGCGAAAAACCGTGGAGAGAGAGGAAACTGAATTTCCTCTTTGTTTTTCGGTCCCTCTGATGATCCGAACTCATCTCTTTCTCAAAGTGTTTAGGAGGACAAGAAAAAAAATTAGAAAACGCAGACTTCACTGGGTGAAATATAGACAAGGGAACACCAAATAAAAATACAAAACTTGATGATTTACCTCTCTATTGTTAGAAATTTGATAACGGCAATTGAGTCACGAGCTTTTTCTTTTTTCATTTTTGAAAGTTCAAAGAACTTTATATTTATTACTTTTTAAATGAAATTGCAAAAAATGAAGAATGTTTCAAACAAGCGAAAAACTGAGTCGAATTTGACAATATCCATAAAAAATTTCAGACGCGTTGTCGGTCTACCAAAATTGTACAGCTAATATCACTATATTTCCTCTTAGACTCTGTTTTTCAACCTCCAAAGTGCTTGCTTTCACCGGGATTGGGCTAGTTTGCCTCGTTAGACAACAATCTCACTGCAAAATTTCAACTTTGAGTAGATTCAATTCGCATTTCTTGTACGTTAAATCTAATAAAATCAGTACATACAGTACTACTAAATCCTCTCTAATACCGAAGGTTTTTTTGGTGTGTGTATCAGTTACCTTAATCCATCAGCAAGTCCTTTGACGGAAAACAGAGATAATATGGCAACAAAGAACAGTTGGCGAAAGCGCCAGGTGTAAAGCATTCTACCCCCAATTTGTTCCTTTAGTTCTGCTCTCCTTTTTCGTTCAGCCTGGTCTGTTTTTCTCGTCAAACCCCTATACTTTTACGGTTTTTATGTCTTTGTCAAATGACCAGCCTACTATTCTGGTCAGTTTTCCTTTAGGTCGCGTTAGGGGGCTCCAAAAACACGGCCTGTAATAGTGTTGATCATTCTAGCTTAAGTAAATTTAACCCAATTCGTAAAAAGGTGTAAAACTCTCCGCAGCCAATAAGGTTTTTTCTCTGAATTCTGAATAGTTCTTAAGGGGCTTTTTCAACCATGGCGACCTAAGATTTGACCCCATAAATAGGGCAAAAATCACAAAATGTGCCGTAACCATGAAAATCTAATCATTGTGTTTTGATAAAGTCTCAATTTTTAGCCACTGACAGCTAGAAGCTCTCCCTTAGTTCAATAAAAACTGTAAATTAAATTACCAAGATAAACAAAAGAACATTGATTTTACTTCAAGTGAATGGAAACATACAAATAAACCAAAACTCTTCATATTTTTTCAAAGACCGCCTCACATTAAAACGCGTGAAATGAAAAAAAACCTCCTTCCTCCACAATCTCCTTCAACAAGAGGCGCTGCGAATTATTAACTTCACAAATAATAAAATTTGTTAACCGGCAATTTGGCAAAGGTTTCCAAATTTTTTAACAGGTTACAAGATGCTTCGCAATTAATTTACGAGCAATCTTCAAATTTTAATCGGGAACCCAGTTTTTACATACCATTGTCGATGGCTGTTTTTCTGTGCTTCATCAAAAAAAGAATCACGGCAAAAACAACGAAAGATCATAAAGGATAAAGTTATCCTGCCTTTCTCACAACAGGGGTTGGACTAAAGAAGGGTGGAGCATATTTTCAACACGTGAAATGGAACAAGAGCTTTTTTCTGTTAAAAGTACTTAGTCTCAGAGAAAATTCTATGCTAGGCCGTTAAAAATATTTAGAGTAACGGACGTAACGTCCTTCTTATGGTTCCTCGAGGAAAAACATAAACTTTTAGTTGCATCTTAAGTGAAAAGTGCACGATTTAACGCCCTTCACGTCGGGTTCACCTAACATGTATGAACGTGCCATATACGTTCAAAAGTTTAAGTTTCGTTAGCTCTAAATGAAACCCTAAGAAGTATCATTCAAATGAAAAGTTTGAATGGAAATCTCAATCGCAAGGCAAAATACAAACGTTTACATTCCGGTTTGACACCCAACGATATTTTCTCTCTCACGAACTAAGCAAGACAACTTCGAACCGGAAGCACGTGCGATACCAACAATTTTCACGTGCGCGCGTTGTCATGAAAGCAGAAAAGAACTGAGAAGAATATTGACCTATCACCTTCTGTCAGAGTATCACGTCTTGTTCACGTGACAACCGCACCGTTCACTTCCGTCTCAACTGATCATGGCATTCACCTTGATTCACATTTCAGACCAAAGTGTTTTATTTTTAGGGGACGCGAGAAAGGTGGGGCGGGGGGGTACTTAAGAGCCGGATACCAAAACTGTTTGCTTTTGGATTGGTTTTTGGGCGTTGTACTCGCCCGTTTTGTAATTAGGGTGCCACGAGCCCAATTTCAATGAGCGACGAAATCAAAAACCTCAGATCGTTGTGTTCATCTTGCATTTTCCCTTTCTCTTTCTTGTGTGTGCGTGCCAATTAGTAGGCGTTGATCATGAAAATGTGACCATATGGACGACCACGAACAAGATGACGAATAACGAGAAGACGGTGAAGAAGACGGAGACAAAGACCGTGACATTGACAATGATAATGATGATGATTTGAAGACAACGATAAGGGGGAGTATTTCTCCAGTTTCTCCAGCTCACAAAGAAATGAGTACCTTGCCGTTGCAACAAAGACAATTCCTTGGAAAAGTGGATTTCTTTAGCGTAGGATGGCAAAGGACAATTCCTTTTTTTCCCCTCATGATGGTGAAAACGAAAAAGCAATGCTCTGATGCAATCCTTTGTCTCACTATGTATTCCCTTGACATATGCAAAGCAACGTTTCGACTGCTTGCTGTTAGCAAGCCCGGCTTCATTAGGCTATGAAGTTCTGATTAAGATTACATGATGCTCAGTACTTAGAAGCGAAAGTCACCTTGTGGACGACATACATAAAATGTTGGAAGCCTGAACGAACTTCTAGTTCACGCCAAACCCAAACCGCCTCACAATTCTCTTTGTCGTTACGTTGAAGCATTTGATGCTTCCCTTTCTCGAAAAGATTTAGCCGTAGTTCAGGAGGTTCATCTGTAAACTGAATGAGTTTTCCGTTGGGTCGTAGTACACGCAAAGCTTCTTTCACCACCTCTCCGAAGGCGATTTCTCCACTGGGCCCCTTCAGCACAGCATCAGAGGTACCTTTGTCAAGAACCAACGCAAACGTCCCATCGTTAAAGGGTAAATTCTTTACATCAGCTTGGTGACAAGCGAATCCCGTAAAATCGCAGGGGTGCAGCATACTCTCCTTGGGATCTGTGATCATCTTGGCCGAGATTCCGTGTTTATCGATGAATTTTTCCATCGCTTTTATTGCCTCGAATGAAAAGTCAACGCAATCGACACGGCATTTCCGGTTCAAGTGTTCAAAAAGTTCCCAGCTAAAGTCTGAGGTACCACAACCAATATCCAGTATTCTCAGAAAGTCATCTGCGCGAAGAATAGGAAGATGTGGTTCAAGATAAGCTGCGACATCTTCAAAATGCACGAACCAATCAAAGCGCTTACCGCCTTGACGATTCGCATAAAAAGTATTCCAGAACGACTGATGGGACATGTCTCCAAAGGAACGCATTAGAAACAAACCTGAAAGATGAAAATTTCATCAATAACTTGAAATGAATCTCGTATAAAAATATACTTTACCTATCTCGTTTCTTCTTCAGTTTCGTCTCTCATATTTTCACCACGATTAGCACGGGCTTGAAATACGGATTCACCTTTCAACTCGTCTAAAGGTTAACATGTTAGGCTGAAATTTAATATTACGGTTACAAAATCTCTTTTATTTTGTTTTTAAAGGGGGCATCTATAATGGCCCTGGTAAACGACAAAACTTTCCAGGTTTAAGATGACTCAAATCAGTTTCATCACATCTAAAAGACACCCTATATTTTTTCTTCAAATTCGTTTCTTCAAAAAAAAATTTTATTGCTGGAAATGATAAGCAGGTTAAGTTGAAACTGTGCGAAAATATTTTAAAAATATGTGTAGCGGATTTAGAACTGCAGGAATAGGCCATTTCCGAGTTCATGTCTGCCTCATCTTCAAAGCGAGTCTACGTGCAAAGTTTTTGTGATGATAACTAGTTCTGCTTTACATATGAAGACTTGAAGAACTCCGGGCATTTGAACTTTTGAAGATTAAATCGTTCAAATTCCCGACCCTCGGGTCAAAATGGTGTTCAAATGCCCTACCCTCGGGCCAAAATGATGTTCAAATGCCCTAGCCTATCGTCGGATTTGTCTGATAAACCCTACTAAAGAACAATTGTCCTTGACTCCTGTCTTCTTTAATAAAGCTTGTGTATGAACATGCCGACCCACGTTTCGTGACCCTTTATACGACGATACCGTTTTTACCAGACTTGAACAACTACAAAAACACAACTTTAACATTAAAACTATTAAAAGTGACTTGAAATTGAATTAATTAATTCGGAAAATGTCAATAAGCAACTATAAGCTGCTCTAACTCCGAAACATGGCAAAGGCTGTTTAACGATGGTACTGTACACTTATCAACAACAGAGCCTAGAGCGTTTACCACTGTATGTATTTTAAATTGTTCAGTGTCCGTTGAATACCTCTAACAGAAACGTACATGGGGTTGTGAAAATGTACCATATTGTTTTGACTCTGTAACATGGCAAAGACAAATTCATGGGGCCAAAATTCCTTTGAAGACAACTTTTGAAGGCATTTGTTGTAAGCTAATCGCTCACAAATGCTATATCTCTTCCTTTAAACTCTTCCATCTCGTCCAAACAGTTGAAAGCTGTTTGCGACTTCAGCGCCGGAAAAAAAATCATTTGAAACCTGACACTTCTGGTTCAATTTTCCCCACCCAGCCAGGCAAAGGTCAAATTCCCCACACCCGGGCACAAAAAATAGTCAAATACCAGGGGTTTTTCCGGGGGAGGGGGGAAGTTTCGATTTGATTGGCGCATTACCAGTGGAAAAGTTAAGGTGGCTCTAAACCCGCTCCAGAGATTTTTTTAACCTTGCAGTTTCACCTTAGCCTGGAGGTTACTTTCCAGAAATAAAAATTGGAGGTCACTTAGTTTGTTTGTGAGATATAAGCGTTTAAACACAAATAACACAAATAGAGGGTGTCTCTAAATAGTTCTCCTCTTGCTTTGGTGACTTTCTTACGTCATGATATTGAGAGCATCATATTTCAGCTACAACACTTTCAACACCAAATTTGACATCACACCAACCCAAAACTGTGTTTATTGCCATCAGAAATTGTGTTAATGACTGCCTGTAGTGCACAAGAGGTCATCACCCAGTTACATCCAAAATGATTGCCAATTATGGCAATTTCAGCATACCTCAAAAAGACACATTTTCAAACACCATTCCTCGCTACGCAAACCTACCCGAACTAAACAAAGTTATCTTCAAAGCTTACAATACAACTGTCAATTATGCAAGGTCTCACCCCAAAAAACAAATAGACAACCCGGCCATACCGAGGTAAAACAACTAGACAAGCAATTGCAAAAACGCTGAGATACTGAATTGAATTCACCTCTTCTTCCTAAAACCCCTCTTCCAGCTCATAAGGAAAGCCCCAATGCCCCTCCCTTCCCCCCCCCCCCCTCCCACCCTTTTGCAATGTTGATACCCTTTAGTTTAAGTGCCAAGTGGAAATGGAAACAACTTTGCTTGGGGGGAAGAGGGGTTGAGGATGCGCTGACTTGTGAATGACAAGCATTGTATGGTTATCGACAGTGACTGAGTGTCTCAACTCCAAGCCTTCAAGATGGCGGTTTGGAGATATTTTTTGCACATAGAACACCCGGAAAATGGCGGCCAAGGCGGATATATTGATTGCTATGTTCAAAACACACTTTGTGCTATGCTTTCAAGTAGATTTCAAAACATCTGTTTTACCTTCCATTTTTACCTTCCGTTCTCCTTCAATATGCAAGGCTGCTGCCTAAGAAAATTTTAAAGGGGCCCTCATAGCTAAACGCTGAGAACTTAGGAGCCCAACATATGAAGTGAAAGGTGTTGCTGTGAAAAATTAAGGAGCCCAGAGCTATTCTTTGGGAGCCCCAGGCTACCGGGCTCCTGTTAGGCAACAGCCTTGGATATGGTACTACAACATTGCCTTAACGTGAAGCAGTGTGACAGAGTCAATCCTTCTAATGGAATATACAGTCTCTTCGAATTTGCTGAAACTAGCTTGAGGCACGTTGATCGAATGGACCAATCTTTTTTCGGTCACGAAGTCACGTAATATCATTTATGTCACGGAATATTACATCAATTTAATCACGCGGTCCCGGAAATGTTTCTTTAAGCCCCCAGTATCAATGAAATGTTCTTACGTTTTTGGCTCTTCAGAAGACTGACCCCGGCCTTGATAAATGAAGAAGAACATCTTCGTCCAAGCACTTTAACAGGCAGCATTCTCTGATCTCGGCTCTGAAATCGAGCAAATCATCTTGAACCCTTCTTACTTCCACCTACAAAAAGAACTGTTTAGGTACTAATATTAAACAGAAATGGTCGAGAAGGGAATTGAGCCTATCCTGAAGAAGACTGACAATCTTGCCACGCTTTCTAAACGTATCGACCGCCATTTTAAAATGGACTGACGAATCTTACGACCAGCAGTTGTGCGCATGTGTTAATGCGAAGCGTCATGTAAACACACATCATGGCGGATGGGAGTTGCAAATAGGTTTTTCGGAATTTTGCAAAAAATGGCTTGGAGAGCTCATGGCACGAGCAATGACGATCTCATCGATCAGCTTAAAGGTACAGTAAATTGTCGTTTGATGCTCTTGGTGAAGATTTTTACACAGAATCTCTTTCCAATTTCAGTTCACGGCGTTTTGAAAAGTGCACGAGTAGAAGATGCCTTGAGGAAAGTTGACAGAAAGCACTACTGTAGATGGAGAGCTTTCGAAGATTCCCCACAGCCGATAGGTTTGTTTTATATACAAATATTAAATTTGTGGGAATTGTATCATCGTAAAATATCGTTATTTTACCCCAAGTTGAAGACTGCATATTTAATTAGGTTGTGTGTTGACCAACCTCTTTTGGTTTTTACATAATTCCCTTAGTGAGCGATCTTTGTAAAAGAGGAGAGCAGTGGACCCACAAGAATGGATTACTTCTAGAGCATTCATTTCTCATGGCAATCAGAATAAATGAAAATAATTGGGGTGGGGGGAGCTGCCTTTAATATCTTTGTTATTGTCCAGGCCTTGGTTTTCCAAAAGGTGGAATGTGCTATCCAACGGATAAATCACTATCCAGTAGATGAACACTGTCAAAACCAACTGAGTTATCAAGTGGATAGATCAGTGGTTTTTTTTTTTTTTTTTTTTTTTTTTTTTTTTTGGGGGGGGGGGGGGAGGGGGGGTTTTCTCAGTTATCACTTGGGCTATGATTCAACAATAAAACAGCATCATTTTTCTACAGCATGGCCTGCTAAATTGAGAAATTTCTTTTTGTAACTTGATTTAAAGATATAGAGACATGATAAGTATGTGACTTCCCTGCTAGCAGTGGAATCTTTATTTTTTGTGTTCGCTGGGCTGACGAGTTCAGGAAAAAGAGGCTTCTGTCCTGGGTCGAAAACTCACTTTGATCCAACCGCCGTCCACAACCTTGGACAGCACTCTTCAAACCGCATGCCCCATGATATGTTTGCTGACTGCGACTTGAGCCTGCTGTGTCCCGCCCATTCCTTTATAGTAATCCTGCTGTTGTTAAATGAGCCCACACAACATGCAGGGCTCGAAATTGCGACCAATACGGTCGCATTTGCGACTAAATTTTTCCCTTTGCGACTAAAATATCTGGAGAAGTCGCAAATTTGCGACTTGTTGTCACCTTCGTTCTTTCGAAACAAAAGAGTTAGCAGTTGCCACTATGCTGCTACTTTTGCTAAAATAAATAAATAAATGACAAAATTATTTTGTTTCTCGCTGTGAATTTTCTCTGAACGTAGCATAATTGTATAGCACAGCTCCATTCCTTCGATCATTCGCCATTTTCAGCAGTTTCTTTACACACAAGTACTGCGGGCTCATATTTTTCTGCTAAACCGCTGAGAACACAATGCAGCGCGGCGATTTTGCGACTAAAATTTGCGAAATTGCGACTAAATTTTCGTATCTTATCGCAAAATGCGACTGGATTTTTTCCTTAATTTCGAGCCCTGACATGAAGTATCATGTGAGGATTCAATCGCTAAGTAACTGCTGCCCATTCTCAACACAGTGAGTTTTGTCTCCCATGGCAGAGGTATCTTTTGCTATACTCATCAGCGCAGCAAACGCAAAGGAAAAGAGACCTCAGCTGGCAGGGAAATATCTGACATACATTGTAAAGCAAGTTTTTCCAGTTTAGTTTATTTTGAGCGAATGTGAGAGAATGTTTCAACAAATATTAAATGAAAGGTGTGGCTGTGTGATGCAGCTCGAGTCAAATACCCACATTTCACCCTTGCTCACCATAGAGTCTCCAGTAGCTCAGTGGTTAGAGCATCTGTACTAGATCACGGAGGGTCGTGGGTTCGAATCCCATCTGGGGCTCGGATTTTTCCGAGTTCCCAGTGGGTTCAATAATTATTGTAACACCTTTCATTTAATATGTGTTAGTTTATTTTACAAATGTAAATGCAGGCAAAAACTTACAGGACAACCTTTAAACTGGGTTAGTAGGATGTATCATTTACACAGAATTAGTATGTAATGAAAGGCTTTCAGATACTACCTTAATGTAATAATAGTGCAGGTTATAGTACTTTATGCAATGGCTACATGTTATATGGCCTTTTCATGCATTGGTTTGATTGTAATTCTCCAAGCCAAAGAACTGTGTTGAAATGCTGTAGCAAATAGTATTATTATTGCTTCCAGTTGTTGGACTAAAATTTGCAAAAATCCATTAATTTTTATGTACCTTTGAAGAACATTGCAGACATGAAGCTTACCGGTAACCAACTATTTTGTTTTTTACGGCTGCCAAAAATGAAAAGGTGTTGCTGTGGCCAGATAGACTGGTTCATTGTGATTGCACACAAGAGTCAAACCTGCAACTTATGTTGTTCTGTTTCCTCTTGGATTTTCAGGTTTCCAAGCAACCATTAGTGCCCCACACATGGTAGGTTTTGAAGGAGCGTTGCAAAACCCAACAACCACATCTATGAGGAGAATAGGAAAACTTGCTGTTTATTTATATTGCAGACACTGGGTTGAAGATCTTTTCTTTTTAGTCTTGTCTTTATTGCATACCTTCAGTGAACCATGTTAACTAATCACCAGAAAACATCTTTCATCTCTTTTCTCAGCATGTGTATGCATTACAGCAACTTGAGAATCACCTCAAAGAAGGAGCTTGTGCTCTTGATGTTGGATCAGGAAGTGGATTCCTCACAGCAGCTATGGCATACATGGTAAAAAATACTATATTGGTCTTTTGCACCAAGTCTCACTATTACATACCTGAACAGTGCTCTTCTCTTTAACAAATGGATTCCATGTTGCCTTGCGTCTGTTCAGTAATAGATCACAGATGACATCAAAATGTGGTAAGAACAAAAAAGTGGTACACGAGGTGATACCCAAGTGTCACTGATCTTCTTATCACATTTTGACATCTTCTGTGATCTATTACTGAACAGATACACAGCAACAGGCAATCTATTTG
>NC_090887.1:18086075-18121075 GCF_036669925.1 Montipora capricornis | reverse complement strand
GAAATGGTCTATTGTAGGCATTTGGCTCACCATTTTGCACAACAAATATACAGGAATTTCCTGTTTTCGTCCTATGTCCAAAACTTTTTAATACTCTCAGTTGTGATATTACAAGCTCCACAGAGTCTAGGCATAACGTAAAGTAGGATCGAAATATTCTATCGCATGACCTGAAGCTTGAAGATCCCATGAGATAGCGCATGCGCTGGGTCATTGCCCAACATGTGGATCGCCGTAAAGGTTGTTTTCGTCTGCGATTAACGGAAAATCGAAGAATTTTACCTGAATCTTCCGAGGAAATATCTGGGAAGCCAAAAGTAGTTGACTCACGAAAACCAGATTTAAGCGCCAACGCTGTTGGCACGCTAACACCAGCGTTGAGTTTCCCCAGCGTAGTTGCATTACCTTATTATAGGAAATAAACTATGCACGGCACGTCCGATCTGAAAATAACTTCTGTGAAATTCACATATCCCGGACGCCCCTACGCTCACTATCTCTGCCTCATTTTTTCTTAGTTTCTCTTACTGCGCTTACTGAAGACTTTCCCCAAGAGAAAATGAGGGGACAGAGAAGGAGGTTCCCGGTCCAGCCCTTGGGATATGTCATGTCCACGAAAGTTATTTTTAGACGAGCGGAAGTCTTCCGAGACGTCCGCATGCAGGCCAACCTCGGTCCGATGTTTGAAAGAAAATATATATTCATCAGCCTTCCACGTGCGCCATCATTTTCTCTTTTCACTAAGAACCTGAGAGCGAGGCAAGACTGCATGCGGACGTCTCAGAAGACAGACTTCCGCTAGAACAAAGACTTCCGCTCGTCTAAAAATAACTTTCGTGGACATAACATATCCCGGCCAACGCCTTGAGCCGCCCTCTCTGTCCCCTCATTTTCTCTTGCTTTCCCATAACACCATCATTCCCCTAAACCGCAATATGCCTCTTGCAGTAAAAACAACCGTGAAGGAACAAGGAACAAGACTCGTGCAAAAGTAGATATTGACAAGAGTCAATTTCCCACGAGTAAGAATCTGGTATCAGGGTTGTACCCCTCAGCGTCGGAAAAGTATCTATTTTTAAACCAAGTTTTGCGGGAAATAACATAAACAATATACTAAATGATGTACCTATTTCAAATCTCCTGAGGTGAAGATTCTTTTTGTATTGATATGGAAATACCTGAACAAAACGTTTTATTCCCAAAGGGTTTGAATTGAGTTAGCGTATTTGGTCTATTGTATATTTCCAGCAAAAGTTGGTTTAAAAACAGACACTTTTCTGACGCTGATGGGGACTGGGACAATTTGGATAAATCTTACTCTTCGGTGATGCCTACCGGTTGAGTGACGTGTTTTGCAATAGATATTACTAGTTTCGAATTGTGTAAAAAAAAAACAAGATTCATAAAGGACCCCTACTGTATCTCTGTATAGAACTAAAGGCTTACAAGAGTAATTCACATTTCCGTTTGTTTACTTGTTTATTACACTTCTTGATCTGTCTGTACCATGGGAACCATTCCAAGCCGCTGTACATGTCATTGAAATCTTCAAGGACTGAGGAAGCTGTTACTGATCATCATTTCCCCCGATTAAACATAGTGGCTCAAAACAAGCCTCCACCCCACAGAGAAATTTATGACACTTGTTCCTTATGTGGTTCAAGTAAAGTCCTTCAAATCCGCATCTTCGTAAAATTAATGGCGGATCTAGAGTCTCGTCCACTATTTTCAAGCACCGATCAAATTGAGGATACCACCATTCGTGGTCATCAAGAAAAACGAAACTTTCATTGCAGTTCTTAATAATCTTGTTCCTATCACAGTCTTCAATGGATATACGGCTCTTGCACTCGTAGCATCTGAAAGTCGATTTTCCTGAAATTGAATAGAAAGCAGGAATTAATTGTGTTTGTCAATGTTCCAGCCGCGAACCTTTCAGTAGAGCTTCAATGAGTTCGGTGACGCGGAATGGTGAACAGAACCAGCCAAGACAACTTGGACAGTTGCACCATAAGAGTTTAGAAGAAATGACATTCAATTTGTAGGGTTTTCTTGACTTTCTCAGTTTACTAGAAAGTTTTTAAGTACCGGCATATTCTTAAAATGCCATGTATTTCGATTTCGTACCAAAGAATACCAATACTCCAGGAAGGGAGGAAGGTGGAAATCTAAGGAGAAAGGTGTTTACTACGACAGCCTAAGTAGTGATACTTACCAAGGACAGACAGCAGAAGAATTTCAGTCAACAGAAAATATGAGAAGACGCCCATGTCGATTCTTTATGATCTCTAGCTACACGATGAGCCCGGAAAATTGAATCAGAAAACGAACGCCTTCGCCAACTGGTAAAGATTTATAACAAAAACCACATTGTTGCTGGGCGATGTAATTTACTTCAGTTCCTGTTCCTGTTTGTCCTTTTTTTTTCCTGCTTTTACTGTAAATTACCGTTGATCGTCTTTATAAGCATTCTCAGTTTCAACTTGAACTAGCGTCTAATGGTGTCGTGGTAGGCTTAACGGTTGCTCAGTAACAAGATCTTTGCCTCTAAACGTGAATTAAAAGAGCCTAAAATTCACAAATTTGTGCAAAAAGGTAAAAAGCTTGTTTCCGAAAAACATCAAATAATCTGGATAAAATACACGATAATATGACAAATGTATTTTTCGTATATAACTCGGGAGAAATCCGAATGCTCCTTCCGGCAGTACAACCTACGACCCTCGAATTTCGTCCTTTAATCAAGGAAACGAAGGGCTTATTTTTACTGTATTTGTATACAAGCAAACACTCCGATAACTGAGGTCTATTTTAGCCGGCGTAGCAGGCGATGCGGTTTGGAGAGCGAGTGGGTTTTCTTCCCGAATTCTCTTTCTGTCCCCTTCCCTTAAACGACTGCTACAGGCGAGTTCTATTTTTATGAGACCGCTAGGCTCTGTTTTCGTTTTTTGAAAAATCATGGAAGCTTAGCAGCAATATTCCGCAAAAGGACACGCTTTATTTGAAAACTAGCGATAGTGTAAGGAAATGAAAAAAAGGAAAGGAATTATTGATTAACTCGTTATATCTTAAACTGTAATTTATTTAATTATTAACAAAGATCAGATGTAAAACAACTTTATACTAGTCATAGATTGTGCAACTCTCTGGTTTACATGTACAGCATTACAGAAGATGCGGATATATGACGTCACGACTGAAGGATGTAACATCGATGGACAGCATTTTAAGACCTAAAAGAGATACAAGATTTTTAAAAAAAAATCATATGGCAGAACAAAGACGTTATTAATTAAGAGCATATAATTCACCTTATTCCAAAATGGCCGCCATTTTAGTATTCTTTTGTTTCCATGCAAATTGGCCCTCATGGCCTCGTTCAAGGTTAAATATTCTTTTGAATTTTACGTTTGAAAATGAGGCCAAAAGGGCCAATTTTCATAGAAACAAAAGAATACTAAAATGGCGGCCATTTTGGAATAAGGTGTATAACTATAACTTCAAACCTCAAACTGATGAATCCCATGGGACAAATCCTTTGCCATAATACAATTACAATCCACAAAATTGTGCTGCCCAAGAGCTAAGGGGAGAAGGAGGAGGGAACGCACGGATCTTACATGGAAAAGAGGGAAAATATATGCGCGGAATTAGTGTTCCTGACTACACAAAACTTGGTACAAGACAGCTGTGCAATTAAAGCCCCCTAAAAGCGACAAACAAGACAATTGCAAACAATGCAAACACAGAACTGACACACGTTCTGACTATCCAAGTGCTAAAAAGGGTAAAAGCAAGAACCCAGAACGCAGAACTTTGTAACCACTAATTGAGAAACAGCACAACAATTTTACACAGAACATATATACATGTGACGACATGAAAGCAGAAAGACGCCTGTTTCTAACGACGTAATAGCTAACCATGCAAACACTTCAAGCAAGTAAGAAGCACATTAAATTTGTGACGACAACATTACTAGGGCACACCAGCATTCACATTGAACACACACGATTGTGACGACGCAAATGCAAACAATACAAACATTTAGTACAAAAGACACATATTTGTGACCAGACAGTGTTGTATCATACAAGCACTTACTCGTGACAAACGAAACACAAATGATACAAACATAAACAATTCACGCGTTTATGATGGCTTGTGAACAAGCAATTACACCAAACACTCGACACAATATCCTGGCCCAAGTTGCTCCAAGGTTGGATAACGTTTTCCAGTGGATACGTTACTATCCAGAGTATAAATATACTTCACGTAAAATGTTGTTGGCCAAGATACTTAGAGTGTGCATATTTACAGTTACGAGGACAAATAGTGAACTCTTTCCAGAGATTCAAACTGACGGATGGTGACCGGCTTATCCACGGGATAAAGTTTTCAGGTCTTCGAAAAACTGGGGCCTGATCAACGCAGAGGACACCATTACAGACCATTAATTAACACGTACATATACAGATAAAACACAGCGGATGTAACATAATTGCAAACCATACAAACACTTACACAAAACTCACATGTTCTCGATGACACAGTTGCAAACTACACCACAAAGGCTAGTAGTTACACAGATCAATCTTTTATTTGTAACGACACAGTTACAAACGATACAAACATTTACACAAAACAATATGTTAATGACGACACAATCGCAGAAAAACGCACACACTAAAACAGAGGCACACTTTTGTGACAACAATTACAAAATCACGATCACGATTGCAAACATTTACATAAAAACCTGCTTAACGACATTTACACGGAACAAACACGTTTGTGACAACGACACAATTGCAAACTACAAACATAAACATAGATGTTTGTGACAACAAAACCCACTGGCAAGTATTGAGAAAAAAAGGGAAGATATCGTTGACGTCACCCATTGTCATTAATGAGCCAACCTGAGCCCCATTGGCTATTGAAACAAAGGGTCTTTTGTTCCAGTGGTTGGCACATTTGAATAACAAAAGTAATGTTTGTAAACAGATATCTTCCCTGTACAAACGTTTTCACAGAAAACATTTGTTAGTGTAAATACAGAGACAAATCATTCGAGTATCAAACGAGAACACACGTGCTTGACGACACAATTGCAAACCATACAAACACACTGAGTTACAAAGAGCACACATGTAGTACCAACAAAATTGCAAAGCAAACAAGCATTTACACAAAACACAACACAAGTGCGGCTGAACATGCAAAACGATTAACACAGAACTCACATGTTTGTGACGACACAATTACAAGTATTTAAATATAACACGTGGTTTTGATGACACCATATCAAACTATACAAACATTAATTCACACAGACCAAAGATGGTTTTGACGACACAATTGCAAAGCCTGGTATGCAAGAGTTTACTCAAGACAAAGACACAAAACATACGTTTATGACAAGATAGTGGCAAACCAAAAGAACATTTGCACAAACGAGACATGTTCTGACAACCCAATTGCTAAACATGCAAACATTAGGGAGCTTAAGCAACGACAACGCGGACGGCAACAAGAACCTCACAAACTTGCATATTTAGTGGGCAAAGATAATAGCTTTGCACGCCGTCGTCAGCAAAACAACAACGTGAAATAGCCAAATTTGAAGTGTTATCGAGAATATCAGCACTTGAGGATAAATTTTAATTTTCTCCCTTTGAGGAACTTAACTACCACACCCTTGTCATATTAAAAAGGTTGAAATAGTCACGAAGGTAATTTTATATTTTGAGATGACGTTCTTTGTTGCCGTCGCCGTTGTCGTTGCTTAAGCTCCCTATTACCACAAAACGACCGTGACGTAACACACGACACGTCATACATATATACATACATACAGTCCATAGAGAACATTTGCACAGAACATACGTTTGTGACGACAAAACAATTGCAAACCAAACAAGCATTTTACACTTCAACAAAGATATTTGTGAGAACAAAATTACACTGAACTTTACAAACATTTACATAAAACACACATGCCTTTAATGATATAGTTAAAAACCACACTGATAAACAGCACAGAACACAAATGTTTGTGTCGACGACAAAAATACAAAACACACAGCAAACCATACATTTAAACAGGACACACGTTTGTGACGACACAATAGCAAACCAAACAAAAATTTAAACAAACATACCTGTTTGTGAGAGGTCAAATCTCAAACAAGCAAAATTAACACCGTACAGAACACATGTTTGTGACAATACAATGGCAAGGAGTAGAGATATCTTAACAGAGCACACATATTTGTGAGAAATAGTTTACGATATGACGTTACGACATGTATTTTTCTGGCAACTTCGGAAGCAAAGTTAGGCAAATAACGTGCTAACTAATATAAACGTTTTCAATTGGATGGTGGAACTTTGAACAATCACAGAAAACGCACACAATCAAATTAGCCAATCAAAATGCAAAGCGAATTCATGCAGCCGGTGCAAGGCGCTGGAAAATACATGTGATCAACACTTTGACTGCTGATTGGCTGAAAATGTAGCGCGAAATTCTTAACCCAACCATCAACCGTAGCAACACAAAACAGTTCTACAACGATCTAAAACTGCATCTTATAAATAATACGTATCTGTGTTTGGTGGATCAGTTTTGTTCTAAGCACTGTAATATCTGGTCTCTCTAAAAGTTGTCGTTACGTCTTTGAATCAGTCATTAACAGTCAAAGTCAAGATGATTGATTGCGGAGTCAGTCGTTCAAAGCCTTTGTCGCTGACGTTTCGTTTGGAGTTGCTTTATTCATCCGTCCGTTTGTCTGTCGATGTCACTGTTTCGCGTGGTCAGGATGACAGTAAATTTTGTTACCTGAAACAAAGGAGAGGAGTATTGCTTTTGAAGTACCGCAGACCGAGTTATTGACGAAAAAGTACACTATTAAAATGGCTTGTTGTGTTTGTTATTTCTGATACACTATGCTTTACTGAATGGAAAAAAAGATTTCTGAGTGATCCCTTTCAAAATTACCTTTATAAATCAGTGGGCATAACCTGTCTGTATTTGCCATACCCACGTAAACCTTATTGGTTATTCATGCATTACATTCCTCTGGATGGATGTCTTTCAACCATGTCGCCTCTTTTAACGCTACGGGTCGATCTCATTCATTTGCGTCTGCTTTTGTCATCTGGAAAAGATGTTTACTCTCCCTCAAAGGTTTTGAAACACCTTAAAATACGAGAAAAAAAGAAAACGTTACTTGGACTGAAGAATCTGCAAAAGAACTACCCGCACAATTCAAACGAAAACTGTAACAATTTTTACGCCTGAATTTATTTGATCACGCAGTTAGCTGTTTTTAATGAACCACTTTGAAACAAGGGAAAACGTAATATAACGTTGACTGCCATTTTGCTTTTATTCTGCCAGTACAAAGGCTTTCACTTGCATCGCCCGATTTTTGTTACAGCAGCAGGATCAATATTACCCTTGAAAATTCCCCAAAATAAATATGATTCTCCAAAATAGTCGGCACACATGTTACTACTTACCAAAGATAAGAACCGTAAAAAGATAGTGAGGCCATGCTTGGTTCCGTTGGATTAAAGCTTCTACACTGTGCAACGCTCTTTTCTCATCATGAAATTTAACTACTAAATTGGTATCCGAGACCGCTTTAGTTTTAGCCAAAATCCGCCACGCCCTGTGATTCATCATTACTAAACAGTTCCGTAATATCATCGTAACCAATGACTGTCCAAGGCTAAACGCGCGAGAACGAGGCCGGTTTCGTGATTTCTAAGAAGAAGTCTGAGATAAATCAAGTCTTTAAATCAACGACCTGTTTTTGAACGTGATGGAAACCAGCCTCAGCAACTGTTGCCTGACTTAAACCTGTCCAGGCCACCTGTTCACTGATAAACAAAGCTTACCATTGCAAATGAAACATGTGATTTTTCACATCTAATACTGTGGACGGAAAATGAAAACTACCAAAGTGATTATCCAAGTTTGAAGTTTTCCTCATCGAGGTAAGAGCACAGAAAGGAATAGTTTCCATTCTAAATGAAGTGACGCCAGAAATTTTTGTAACTATACAAGATGAAAAAGGGTGAGCCGATCAATGTGGAATCGAAGAAAACCCTGAGTATCGCTTTAGACACTTTTTTTACTTTCTTTCTCTTTCGAGGCTGCGAATAAAACCTTGTCTATATCCCCAGGTTTTGACAACCACCATCCGCGTAAAAAAGATATTTAAGTCTCTAGAGAATTTATCGTCCTAAATTGTTTTATTGAGTCTGTATTGTCCGCTTAAGTGTCTTGTATCCAGACTATTAAAATTATGGTTCTACTCGTATTCAGAAGATGCACTCATTTTTCATTTTCATTAATCAAAATATTATTTGCTAATCTCGGTAGTTTCGAAAAGAAAGCCCCTAGAAAGGTCAAAGTTTGACGGTCGTTTAAACTACGACCATAATTGCCACCGACCTTTCGATGAGACAGTAGTCGTCAATTAAACGTTTTTGGCCTCTCTCAACGTGTCGGTCGAAGGGCTTTTTAATCGTGTTATTATGGTTCCCATAAGGACGAACTGTGAGAGAAAAGTAAAACGAGCAATCTAGCCTCTTTATGTGCATGGAATAAGCCGCACAAGCTCAGTCATGGAGAACTTCATTGGTACTGCACAAGTCATAACTACTTGTGGCGTAAAATATACTTTTCTTTACGTCCCCAGCACCAGAATTGAAATCAGGGGCGGTTTCATGTCATGCTGCATCCTCAAAGCAACTTCAGAAATGAAATTGGTCATAGTCATAAATCTACCCTTGAAAGAGTCAGCTAAACTGATTGTATACTGAAATTCGAGTTACGCGTGAGTTTCCAAAAATCATTAAATAGGTCTGTGCCGCGTTCAGCCAATTTGTTGAGCAGAAAATCAACAATTATTTCGGTATCTCCTTTGAAATTATTTTGTTAGGAACTTAAGCCTGGTTTTCACTAGCGACGCGAGCAAAAGCACAAACAGAAGTAGCTTATGCGAGTGAAGACGAAAGTCGATATAAGCATCCAAATCAATCATGGCATCCGCCATTTTGTTCAAACTCTTGTGATCGTTGCGCTTGTGCTTATGCTTTGCGTCAACCCCGTTTTCACGGAGAAATAGAGCGGTTTTCAATTGAGTGTCGAAAGTAATGAGATGATTACTTTGGTTTATGATTACTTAATTCACTTAGTGATTGGTTCAAAGTTCTCGCGGCATTTTTTCAACCAATCAGAAGTGAAACCAAAACCAATCGTGGCTCACGCGTGCACATTTTCCCGCGCTTTGTGTCGGCTACGTGTAATTACTTCGAGTTTTGATTGGTTTGCCGGATTTTCTCAGTCCTTTTTGATTGGCCAAAGTAATTACTTTCGTTTCTAGGCGCTCTTGTGATTGCGCTTGGGCTTGCGTTACTAGTGGAAATCAGGTTTTGTTGCTTCACTATACTCGTAATAGTCTTTAGTGATTAAAAAAACGTCTACGAAACCTTGAAGAATGGCGTTTAGAAAAGGGCAGAAGCTATTGGCTAACTGAGAACCACAAATTTTCAATACTGCAAATTCCAGGAGATATCGAATCCGCTATGGGCATGACAATGTCGATTAAGTCTAAAAACCTACTTTCACGTTGCCTATGGAAACACCGGGGATTAGGGGAAGATAACTTCTGTAGTTCAGGAGCCCGTTCTGCCATCCACTTGATTCGATAGGCTGGTTTTTCAAAATGTTCTCACGATAACAAAAATCAAAGTAATTGTGGATTTTTGATGACTTAAAATCTCTCTAATTATTATTATTATTATTATTATTATTATTATTATTATTATTATTATTATTATTATTATTATTATTATTATTATTATTTCAGAGGTGGCATTTCAAGTTCTATGACACCTATCAGGGCCTACTTGCTGCAACGACCTTGGTAGCGGATGGATTTTCATGCAACAAATCATTTTCTCCAGGAAGGTTAAAGTCAAATTGTCTGAGCATCCTAGCTGTGAGTCTTGAAAAACTTACCACTGCCGAGAAGGAGCTTTCAAAGAGCCAGAAAAGCTCCTTCGGGATCACTCACTGCTCCCAAAAACTTAATGTATACTAACCGTACACACGTTTGTAGCATGTAACAATCCTCCCTCGAGAGAATTTATTTCTTATTTATTGTAGAAAATCTCACCAACCGAACAATAAGCATTTTATTGACCTGTCCTTGGAGGATTTGTGATACATTCCACTCATGGCGAGCCCGAGGGCCTAGTCAATAACCCTTACATAATCACGCAGTTTGAGCAGCTACGCCTTCGGACTCGGCACGAGGGAAATATATCACGTATTGCCGAGGGACAGGTCAATAACCCTTGCAGGATCACGCAGTTTGAACGACTAAGTAGCGAGTGATTCTACAGCTCCGTTGCACGAGTTCTCAGGGTAGTCCGCCAAGAAAGAGCGAATTTATCAGCTTTCGAATGCCGAGGGCTTCGATTTCAATTTTCCAACCATCTCATTTCTTTAGATTGGTTATCATTGGCAGCGAAGTCATATCCTCAAGAGACACACGCAAATTCAGCCTTTTATTGCAACAAAAGACACTAATTAACCTTCTGACTCGCAGGAGTGATCAGTGTGTAAATTTGATTACTATCCACTTACATGTAAGAAGTGTGATCTTGATATAACACCCAAATTCTCATCACAACCCAAGAAAGAAATCTATGGCACCATTTAGGAGAATGAACTTTTCGATCTTGGGTTTGAAAAAGTAAACGACAGGCTAAGCTGTCTGCGAATATTAACTCGTGCTTACGCTTGCAAAGCTGACAAAAAAACGCTGTTACAGTTGACAATACTTCTGGTGAGAAATGAATCGAATAACATCAGAGGCACCGTAGGGTTCCAAGACAGTGAGGGGATGTTCAATTTTACTTTGTCCACCACGCCACTGATATCCTTCCGTTAGAATCTTGGTGGCTCTCAGCGGTAATCTCTTTACCCATTGTTTCCAACCCTAATATTACACATTTACGGTTGAGCCGGTTAGAGTCGCATTAATTCTCAAAAAGTGGTAGGAACCTAGTTTAAGATTCGCGCTTTTTTGGATCAACCATATGCCACCCGCGTTTTTCCAGCGATCACGTTACGTCATATTACGTCAGGACAAAATGTCAGGTGGTGCTATTGACTTTCACGATAAACAGTTTCAAGAACCAATTAGCTACCTTGTTGTTGTTACCATGACAATGCAGGAGGAGAGCAGATTGAGTTTCAAAAATGACATCAATCGGTTGGCATGACATTACTCACCGATCAGGAACGGACTGTTTAGAAAAACACCACCTTCTGATACATACCCCTGGCCGGCTGCGGATCAACGAAGCAAAACAAGACTCATTCATCCAATTTACTTTCGCTTGGCGCCTGAAAAATAAACTTGCAATGTGAAGGAAGCGAGGAAAAATCGTTGTGGCTGTAGAGTAGTTTAGATGGAAGAAGCGACCGATACACCCTTTTATCAGGATGATGGGATTTCATCGCATATTATCTCGCCGTACCTCTTTGATAAGGCCAGCCTGCATTTGAATTTACAGACTTTGACCGAAGATCCCAAACTCGGAGATTTGAAAAAACATGCAACACCATCGGACCTTCGTTCACCGGATCTCGGTTTGCTCAAGCTGGGATCACCAGAGTTGGAAAAAATGATAATGTCTCTGCAGAGCAATGTAACAGCCGGTCCAAATACCAGCTCAATTTTCAACACGGCCGTTCACGCACCGGTTCACCCAGATCAAGATCACGAACCATATTCACGTGGATTTACTGATGCGTTACAGGACCTCCACGATCGACAGATCACCAGAGAATCGTCTTCACTTGCCGATTTAGCAGATAGTGCTGCTGAATCCACGGATCCATTTTTGGGCCACAGCGCGCCAGGAAATGCCGGCACGTTTTTGGCCCCTGTACCAACGACAACGCTAAGAACTACAGGAGACACGGTTTCGTTTTCTTCGAATTCATCCCGTGTGGATGCAAGCGATTTTTTTCCTGGCAATGGCACTTCGTTTTCTTCAATGAAAGGAAGTGCAATTTATCCTTTTACAAACTCGGGTTATACGACATTGTACTCTTATCCTTCTGAAAATGCTCCTTATTCGGCTTATAACGATTTTAACATGGAAAACACGACTGCTCTTCGCGCTTTTACTTCATACAACAGCGCATTAGCGCAAGACAAAGCAGAATTGTCCGGGTATAAATTGGAAAATCAAGCACAGATGGTGTCCGATCATGGCGCGTTGCAGCCTATTGATCTTGAAGTTCAAGAGATCGTTAAGCGAGAAAGAAAAAAACAAAGGAACAGAATCGCTTCATCAAAGTGTCGAAAGAGAAAACTGGAACGGGAAGCAAGGCTGGAAACACGCGTTAAAGAGCTAAAGGAAAGAAACATTGAGTTAAATGCAGTCGCCAACGCACTCAAACAACAAGTTTGTGATTTGAAACAGAGAGTTATGGATCATGTAAACGAAGGTTGCCAAATTATGCTGGCTCATCAAACTCAGGTGTAGTCAACGGGTGCCCAAAAACGATTCACAGTAGGTGGTCCTAGTGACATATGTTGATACATAAGCTAGGCAACCGGAAAATGGCTTCGATAATCCCAATTATGATTCAACGGGTATCGTATTGAAAGAGTTAGAATGGGTAAGAAAAAAATTATATCCTGTTGTTCTTGGTCAAAAATAACTCTCCGGTGAGTTTGTGGTTGTGTGTGTGTGTGTTTTACGAAGAGAGCAGATATGATTATTTTTGGTGATCAATTACCTCATCGGAAAATTATAACACGAAATTCATAGTAAATAACTCGCTTTAATGGCACGAGAGTTTTTTTTTTTTTGGAAAACGTCCATCGTACGAACGATAAATTGGCCACCTAAAGTTTACTCCATCAACCATGTACACGCCTTTAACGGGAATTACGCGAATGTATTACCACTGTACATGAATTTTCACATTTAAAGCCAATCCAAACATAAACCGGACCCATGTTATAAGATTTCCATTGGATAGCTTAAAAAACAGTGATATGATTGGGTTGATTATTAAAGAGCTTCGTGAAAAAATTAGTCCAAAATGTTAAAATTCGGTTACAGTGAGTTTTATCCAAGGATTAGTGCGGTTTTCATTTTTAATGCTTTTGCGCTTGCGTAAACAGTTCATTAATCGCAGTAGAGGCGTGGCCAGAAGGTTACTTGTAATTGTGGACCTCTGGTGCTGAAATTGCTAAGGGCGTATTCTTTTTGGTCTATTTTGCTTATCTTTTTACTTTTTAAGATCGAAAGAGTAACTGAAGTGAGTTTTTCCAAAAGGAACATTCTGCAATCGGAATGGGTCATACCAAGGCACTCTCCGTACGGGCCAGTTATTGGACGGTGCACGAAATTCGCGCGCAAAAATCCCAAGAGAACGCTTATATCAATGTATGACGATCATTCTGCTACCAGAAGCAGAAAGAACATTATACTCTTGCGTTCATCCCGAAAACGGAATAACTGAGTCGAGTGAAAATCCTATTTTGGAGTAGTTCAATTCTTGGTTTTCACATGACGTCACGACCGCCATGTTGGTGCCCCTAAACAAAAAAGAGGCGGCTATGTTGGTGCCCCGACCAAATCCTCCGGGAATTTAACTCTATTATTGTGCAAACGCTTCTCTTTGTTTTCGTTGAAAAACATGGCTGTTGATCACGTGAGTGAAAACCAACAATAGAATGCATCTCATATTAGGCAAGGGTACGTTTGGAGGAGAAGATGCCGATTTATTTCGAGCACAATGTATGCATTGTCTTAGGAAATAGACCCACCGTAAAAAGTGCTATTTTGTTCATTAATTTTTGGTAAATCGTGTTGGTTCTTTTAGCTTGCTTTCACGATTCTTGTTCTACAGAACAGCCTTACACACATTTGTAAATAAACCGTCTTGACCTCAAACTCTTCGATATTTAAGAAGACTTCAGCAAATATCTTTTCTATGCGACCGAAGGCTGGTCGTACTCAAAGTCGGGCATTATTGCCCACATCATTTCATACTGAAGATCAACCACAGCAGATGTTCGAAAGCGTCCTAATGTACATTTCTTTTTTGTCCATGAGGCGTTCAAAGTCATTGTACTAAAAAAAGGACCTCATGTCTTTGGCCAAATGGAATGAGTCGCGAAAAACTATGGGACAACAACTTGAATTAGGAAAACTAAAACATGTTATCGTGGGAAGCTTAATATGGGCTTGTTTTAAGTACCACTTCTAATATCTTTATTGTATATTTCAGTTTTTCACCCGCACACTAATTAAGCGCATAATTTATTTTTTTACGAGTGTACATAAAAATGCAAGGTTTTTTTTTGCGCTGGTGTAATTACTGACAGAGGCTGTCTACTTGTAAATATTAACTTTTCTAGCCCTTCTGTTTTTAAGAGGAGTTCGTATTGATATACCTTAAGGAAAATTTAAGGTGTATAACCATATAACAAAGATTGTTAGTTTAACAAGACCGTTCTGTTTAAGAATATTTGGTTCTTTATAGACCTCGGAATCGGTCCTCTGTGGGGAGTTGGGGGGGGGGGTTATTGTTTAGTTCAAAAGTTTCTTGTTCCTCCGAAAGTATCACATGATCTGAAATGGTAAATTTGCATAAAGAACTAAAAAAATTCTCAGTTCCTTTCTCGTAAAGAAAGAACATTCGACCTGGTGTTACTTCTTCTGAGTCAAATTGCCTGAGAGCAAGCGAGATGTCAACTATACACAAATCGGAGTTACCCACTCCGAGTACAAGCTTAGTTTATCGGACTTTGAATCATTCGGAATTCGGATTCTTTAAATTAAGGCCCCCTTTTTAAAAAGCCTTGAACAATTGTAAAATAAGCAATTTATTTTATCATATACGGGAGGTTAATTTGAATCTACCTTCGTAGCTACTATGGACACCCTGTTTTCTCGGTATCCGCATTAACAGTTGTAGGTAATTAATATATAATTATGCTATTTCCAGAAACCGAGTGTTTGAGATAAGATCCTAAATACGAACTAGAAACTCTTAAAAAAGGTCCTTAATGTTAATTTTAGTGCAGACAAAAGTTCTTGTAAAATATACTTTTTTAAGGACCGTCCCTACTATTGTTACTGCGCATACGTTCTGCGCATCTCGAGATACTCGGATTTCCTATGGGTGGTGCTTATTAATACAGGGATATCTTTGCGCGGTTCAAAACTATGCGGAAAAAGCAGAACTTAGCAAGTGCTCTCGGTATCCAAAAAGAAATTTGGGGGTAACCATGCATTTTTCAGATATAATTAAGCTTTAATTTGGAATCGAATGCCATACATCGCTTTGCATTTTAAAGCTTTTTACAATTATTGTTGATTAATTATGCGAGGTTACCCCCAATTTTCTTTTTGGATTTCAATAACATTTGTTAAGATCTGCTTTTCCTGCAAATCACCTTCAAATTAGTAGGCACCGTCCTTAAAACACATGTGATGTCACGGTATTACACGTTTGAAATAGCTGATTAAATTAAAATGTGAAAAGAAACAATGGTGTAAATAAAGAATTATTTTAGGTTAGAAAATCTTATGTATTCCTCACGTGCCCCTTGCGAGCGAGAAAGTTCAGTACGAACAGGACCCAATAGTCAGGAGAACACAACTTCCATTCACGATGACTATTTACTCAAATCTCATAATACATCTTGTTTTCACTTTGCAACGGATGGCAAAGAAAGAAAGCACACCAGAATTACAAATAACCACCGTAAAGTGATATTGTTCTTTTCCCCTCCCCCTTTTTGCGACGTTACCGTGAGGTAAATAATTGTTTTAGTATATACTAAAACAGTGAGATAATACAGCACAAAAAGAGGATTTTAACTCATTTATTCCTGCAAAGATTACAACATTTTCGTGCGCAAATTCCACGCGAATTGCTCGGAGGTGAATAGCAAAGGATATCCGGTGTTTGAGTAGCCAATCAGCGCGCCCGTTCAACGCTATCCACTGTTTTCGTAGATACTAATAATTATTATTTGCCACATGACTCGGTTTCCTTTGTTCTTGCAGGGGATTATATTGAGTTATTCCCCTGCAGTTATTCCCCTGCAGTTATTCCCCTGCAGTTATTCCCCTGCAGTTATTCCCCGGCCTCAAGACATCCACAGTGCAAACTACAACACGAAGCAAACTACACGGAAATATTCAACTGAGACCATGACAATTTTGTTTTCGCAATTTTTCACGCACATGGATGTAATTTAAGTCCCTAGAAACTACAAATATTTGTTTCTTTACAAATCTTCATTAAGCTGTTTTGCCGACATCTCAAACAACAGGGCCTTTTCTACAAAACCTCACCAATGTGTAAAATAAGCATTTTACTCGGGGATATTAGATTTATTCACCTCTGGTTCCGCCCGAGGGCTGCCCTCGGGCGGAACCAGAGGTGAATAAATCTGATATCCCCGAGTGAAAAGGCCGATAACCCTTACTTATACCCTATTATTTTACCCAGAGGGGAGTCATTTACTGAGTAACCGCATCCTCAAGGGTAACATGAAACCTGAGCTGAACCAAACCTAAGCCATCTACCCTCCTTATGGTCCTAAACCCAAGCTGTGTGTAATCACACTAATGTACAATTGCTGCTGGGCAAACCGTAGAAAAGGAGTTTTGTGAAAGATCTTTTGTGTACCAAAATATATGGCAGCGATAACGTAACATGAAATCACATACGATTGGCTCGAACGTTCTTTATTTTGCAAATGAGCTTTTTATCAGCGGTTGTGCAATTTGTTTAATGAGCTTTTTTATCTGTGTGAACCGAATTATATAGGCTATAGCGCATGACGAACAAAAGAAGCTGAGATCTAGTGCTTCAATGTGTCACTCAATATATGGCGCTGTAAATTTTACGTGCAAGGAACCATTATTATTACAAATTAAATGTTGGGTTGTACAAATGAAAATATATTGCAAACAAAGGCGTAAATTCGGCTGGGATATGGACCTGCAACACTGGTACCACTTAGTAGTGTAATTTTGAATTGCTCTGAGGCGAAGGCGAAGTGAACATTGCTGAAAAATCCCGAGACCAAGTTTAACTTTAACATTATTGAATTTGTTGCACATACAAAATAACATTAGCAAATGGAGAAGAAAACAGAACGATGTCCCAATAGACCTCTTTACAGTTATGTGCTTAGTTACCTGGTCTTTAAATGAAAGTGAGGCTGGTGTTGACCTTGTTACGATACTGACCTCCCTCCTTTTGTTATGTTAATGATGTTGTCATGCTAATTAGTGAGAATGTACATAAGAAAGGAAGTGAAGTTTCTATCAAAACAAGGTCAACTCCAGCCTCACTTTCATTCACAGGCCAGGTAACTAAGCACACAAATGTAAAATGGACTATTGATATTCAACCCCAATTAAGTGATAATTTCTGAGCAAAAAATTGTTATCTCACCTTCAAAAGGTGTCATACCAAACTTAGTGGCATCTTTCGTGCTCTTTGGAATTTTCTTTCATGGCGTTTGTCTTTTCCTCTGTATAAACATGACTAAGCGGGAGGCAGCCATTTTTTTTAAATTTCGCTCCCATTTGTTGATCAACCCGCGCGTGGTAACTATAGCGACATGCGACGTACGACTTGACCAATCAAAACGCGATAATAAGGGCGAGTTTCAATCGAGTGTTGTGAAACCAAAACCAAAGTAATTACTTTGGCCAATCAAAAAAGACGGAGACAATCCAGTAAACCAATCAAAACTCGAAGTAATTACACGTGGCTAACACAAAGCGCGGGAAAATTTGCACGCGCGAGGCACGATTGGTTTCACTTCTGATTGTTTGAAAAAGTGGCGCGAGAACTTTGAACCAATCACTGAGTGAAGTAATGCAAAGCCAAAGCAATTCGCTAATTACTTTCGACACTCAATTGAAACCGCTCTGACTAATTAAACTACTAAATACTGTAGTGACGTTTGGCACTTTTGTAGCATACGTAGTAAAGACAAATTGGAACAACTTCAATAAGCAGGCTTTAAGGACGGTTCTGAATAGTACCCTTGACTATGAAACTTTACTTAGAATGATAGGGTCTCTGAATATTGAATCATCTCGGGTTCAGAACATGCTAGTCACTACTTGTAGTACTCTTTATGGAATTGCTCCACTATATCTCAGACTGATCACCACTGGAAGAACGAAAAACGGCGTACATCGTCAGAGATACCCTAAAATCAAGAGAAAATGAGGAGACAGAGTGGAAGGCTCAGGGCGTTGGCCGGAATATGTCATGTCCACGAAAGTTATTTTTAGACGAGGGGAAGTCTTTGTTCTAGCGGAAGTCTGTCTTCCGAGACATCCGCATGAAGTCTTGCCTCGCTCTCAGGTTGTTAGTGAAAAGAGAAAATGGCGGCGCACGTGGAAGGATGATGAATATTTATATTCATTCAAACATCAGACCGAGGTTGGCCTGTATGCGGACGTCTCGTAAGACAGACTTCCGCTAGAACAAAGACTTCCGCTCGTCTAAAAATAACTTTTGTGGACATGACATATCCCAAGGGCTGGACCGGGAGCCTCCCTCTCTGTCCCCTCATTTTCTCTTGCCTAAAATTCAATCTACCGTGAGTTACTACGACGTCCTATGGATTACAATCGCCCAGATATGCTGCTCCTCAATGATGGAATACGCTGCCTGATAACATAAGAACTTCTAATCTCTTATTGCTTTTAGACGCGCTATTCACATTATTACTGTATATATTTTTATATTTTTATCACTTTTGTTGTGCTTTTTCCATATATTATTATATTCGGAGTTACTAGCTCTCTCAAGCTACTCTCAATCCGAGTTTAAATAAAGTTACATGTATAAACCGAGACGAAGTCGAGGTTTTTATTCACCGATATTCACCTAACCTTGGCCTCATGGTTAGTGTGCTCGACTCCGGATCGAGTGGTCCGGGTTCGGGTTCTGGCTGGGGACATTGTGTTGTGTTCTTGGTTCTTGAGCAAGATACTTTACTCTCACGGTGTCTCTCTCCACCCAGGTGTATAAATGGGTACCGGCGAAATGCTGGGAGTAACCCTGCAATGGACTAGCATCCCATCCAGGGGGAAGTAGAAATACTCGCTTCATGCTACAGAAACCGGAGATAAGCGCCGGCCTGATGGGCCTTCTAGGCTCGTAGCAGACTTTACCTTTACTTTCACCTAACCTGAGTAGTATATAATTACATTATTTGAAATATATTCATTTTCTTTAAAAAACAATTAATTTCTTCCTCTGTCACCTCGACAAAACGACTAGCCGTTATTTAAGCCCTGGCCAAACGCTCGCAACATTTCAACGCAACATCTTGCAACATTGTTGGGCACAACATGTTGCGTACGTTTGGCCACCCTGTTGCGATATATTGCGTGCGTTTGGCCAGTCCATTCAACACATGTCGCAACATCACGCAACAATGTTGCAAGATGTTGCGTTGAAATGTTCCGAGCGTTTGGCCAGGCCTTTACAGGAGTGTCTCCGACTATTAAGAAAGAGAACCGCTGTCCACCTTGAAATCACTGCATAGCCATACGTAACGCTACACAACCCTACATAGCCACATAACCATACACAGCGCTACATGTCCCTACGTAGCCATTTATAACCCTAACCCTAACACTACATAACCTTGTAACATTCATTAATAATTCACACGGGTGACAGCCAATAGACACGCACTGTTCCGGTCACATGTAAAGGTGTGTGAATCCCGATAGAGTTCAACAATCTGAAAGCACGGGGAGGGTCTGAGAAGGTAGCAGGGAAAAGCTGGGGTTGATGAATGAATTAATACAATAGTTATAATATATAAATTATATACAACCACATATCCCTTATGAAAACATTGAACTTTATAAATGTAACTTTGAAAGAAAATGAATGAGACGAATACAAAACCAAACACATTTTACTTTAAAGCGCCCCTGTGACCAAAACATCAATTCTTATTTTCTTTGGATTTCAAAACTATGTTAACTAAACACTAACCGGGCAACGTTGTAAGATTTAATATTTAAAAAAAAACAACTGTTTATTTCAACGGCATTATTAACTTTAAGTTCTTAAGCTTAAGAGAGCTGGATCGAGGAGAAAATGACGTCAAAGACTCACTAGCTTGAGAAGGCAATGCGTGTGTACGCCGCAGAATTAATATGCAGCAAGGGAGTTTTGGGCTTTCAGACTTTTAAACTCGCCTTTTGCATATATAATAAGCTGCATTCACACGCTGAAAGTTTAAGGTAGTGAGCCTTTGACGTCACTTTTCCCTGGATCCAACCCTCTGAGGTCCAATCGGTCAGTTTTGAACGTGACTAATGTTGTACAGTGATGCTCTCAAAGTAAACAGCCTTTGAATAAAAATCAAAGCTCAAAATTTTGCCAGTCATGTGTTAAGCAAACACACTTTCAAAATCTGACGAAATAAAGGAAGTGATTTTTTTTATCACAGGGGCACTTTAATTATTACTTCATTACTTCTCATTTAGCACTGCCTCTTTATTTCCCAATGGTTTCTGTATTGTGTTTGGAACCAGAATAACTTCCCCACCCTTCACGGATTCGTTCGTGTTTTTCTTTGAAATAATAGTTGAAAGAGCAAAAGACCGCGTTGGAACGCTTGGTGCGTGCATTTCATATTTTGGCATTTTCGACTTCTTTGCCATAATCTTTACAGCCGTCTTTAAGGAGGTTCGCAACCAAAATCTAGAGACACAGATAACAATGGAGTATCAACTTTCCAGGAAGATAAACTTGGTGTGAGCAGTGTCGATGTTTAGCAAGAAAATTGAGAGTTTATGGTCAGGTAGTTAAGTCCTCCACTCAAGCTAAAATATGATAATTTCATGTCGTCGTCAGGTAGAGAACAAAAAGCAATGAGTCCAAATGTAAAACTTACAGAAGAGCGTGCAAAACTTCTGTTTGACACATTAAAGGAGCAGTATCATGGGAATTATCCTTATTATTTTGACCATAAATTTACTACATCAACTTTTAGTGACTTTTTTCTTCTTAAAATCGATTGAATATTTACAACAAAAATGAGCCACACTGTTATTTCGGAGTTCATCTAAGATGCAAGGGGACAACTTGAATACGTCGGCCCGACGTTTTCAAGTTGGCATTCATTTTAATCTTGGCTACGCGAAACCAAAAACACTTTTTAGCCATTAGTTTAGAAATTTTAGCCATTAATTTTCGTTTGCCATCGGTAAACAGGCCTCTTTTGCTTCCAAGGTTTTTACTTACAATCCATGACACTATCCCTTTAAACCTGTTTTTACCTTTCTCGTTGTCGTTGACGTAATCTTTTCGTAAGCTGCCGGATTTAAAATCCGTTGTACAGAGCTGACATGCATGATTCGCAACTTCCTGGCTCGGAAGCGTCTTAGGTGCTGACCCAAAAAGTTGCGGGCTCGGAGCACGAAAATTCGAACTGACTAACTCATTTCACAGGTCCAGTTCATTTCGCAGCATTCTCCAGGGATTCGTTTGACCTTTAACGTTGGATTTATGCATTTGTGAGGTACAGACGGTGCATCTGGACATTGCTTGTTCTGCAAGAAGCCATTTTTGCATTCCATGACGATCGCGCATGACGCATCTGTAAGTTTTTCTCCATGCGATAACTTGAGGCCGTCATATGTACAGCTCTTGTCTGAGAAAGACAAAAACTGAATTGCGCCTACTGCCTATTGCAAGACTTATACGGGTTTTAAACTGAGTTTAAATTAAATAAGAGCTTTTTCTGGTAAGTCATTAAGAGGCGTAAAGATTCCATACATCCGTTGTTTAGGGCGTGGCGCAGAGGAAATGTGTAAATAAACGGCAAAATATTCCCTTCTGGAAATCATTGATAGGGGTGAGCAAGAAAGTAATGTTTATCAACAGGGTATATAGGGTAAACTGATCCTCACCAAGAGAATATAAGGAGAGAGACCTATTGGCCCTATTGCGATGAAAATCATTTGAAATCTGTTATTAGTTCTGTGTCATTTCAAAGGCGTCACCTTATCGGTCAGTTTGTGCGAATGTGGACATGGTAAAAGACAAATGAACTTCGCAGCGGGGACGCGACCCCTTTCGGATCCCTTTTCACATTAACTCAATAGATACAAACATTTTCAGACCTCCTTGCCTAATTATCAGACGCTCTTAACCAGCTGGAACGTCAGTTGACTTTACCGTGATTGTCAATAATGTTTTCCAGAATGATATATGTGACTTCTATAAATTTACCTGAACAAACCCAGACTTTTTTGCAGCATTTTCCTGGTACATTTATCGTCTTCAATTTTGGCCGAGCACAGTCCTTTGGCTTGTCTGGTATTTTGGGACAATATTCCATGCTCAACTTTCCATTGTAACAGCTTAAGATTCCAGTACACAAAGGATCACTCAGTTTATAGCCATGCTTGATTCGACGATTGTTAAAAAGGCAATGTCTTGCTAAAGTAAAGTGAAAGAAACCATTGTCTCCCATTTCATTCGTGGTTTGGATATAATGTTACCTTACCTCTTATGTGAAAAGGTTTATTACAGCTGAGGCGCGCAACCTCGTTCCCAGGGCTTTTCTCCGCCGGTAGTAGATAAATTAGATATGAAATTCGAGATTCCAATAATTGATTCGACTATGGCGGAAAGCAAACAAAACCTATCTGTTCTGTCTGTTCTAAGACGGCTTCGATGGGCCGCTTAACCGCCATAAATTACCTCAGTTTTGCTTGAAGCCTCTTCAGGTTAAGTGCTTTAAATAAGTGCTTTATGGTATTGATGTTGTCGCCGTTCTCCCTACTGGATTTGGGAAATCAGTACTGTTTCATCTCCTTCCCGACTTTTTTCCGGTTAAAGATGTCAAAAGGACCGTTCTTGTTGTCTTGACAGGTTCTTTCGAATAACAGAAAATTCGAAATATTCCGATCTGTTGCACTTTCATACAACATCCGAAATGGTCATTAGAATGTAAGTTAATGTATGTTGCTCTGAATTCCAACAGTCAATAAGGACCAAGCAAATCTGATAAATTAGTACCCTTCGAAATAATTATTAATAACACGTGACAAGCCGATGCCAGGGTCTTTTCTCGCCCGCCAGCCCTACTCTCGGTGGAGAATAGCCCTGAGAACGAGGTTGCTGAAGCGCGCACATGAGCCCGCGAACAAGCTTCTCAGCTTGTTCGCAGGCACATCTTTTTCAAGCTCTCACCGGCTGAAAGCAATCATTCGAATAAAAAACAATTAGTCCTCACACAAGTTCTTAAGTGACTTCCTATTGCAGACCCTTAAGCAGGATTTTTTTTAGCATTAAATAACCGAGAGGATTGCTAATTTCCCTCCCAAACATGATTGCATCGTAGTCTGAAAGAAGTGTGCCCCACATATATTGGTGTTTTCGCCCGGGCTATTTGAAGAGATTTGCACACGGATTAGGTTTAAAAAAACAACTCTAATGAATTATTAAACACTTCCTACCTTTGCATTTCCATTTCATCTGGCAGCATTTTCCCTTCTGGTGCTTGACTATTAAGCGTGGTTTTGCGCAGTCATCTGGTTTGGGAGGGATATTGGGACACTTTGTCACTGTGGTGATCCCATCTTTGCACCTCACCACACCCCCACACAGTTCTCCACTCCAATTCTCATTATTTCGCAGTGAGAGATTTCCGTATTGGCAGTGAAACTCTGTGATAAAGGGGTAACATAAAGGTGAAACCTCTGACGAGACAAGGCTAATAATCCGTTGCTGTGCTATTGGAACTGAACCAATTTCCATTTTAAGGTGGCTCCCTTGAGCAGTTGCGAATACCCTCACCACAGAGCACGAGTTACAAAAGAAAAGCTAGTTAATTTCTCTTAAAGTTTTTCTTGTAGAGATTTACCAGTATGGGTACCGAGATAATAATGCTTATTTTTTGGGTGTGAATTTTTGGATTATGTTCGTTACCATGGTAACATCACATCTAACGACAGGCAGACATATCCCTATTTTGGCCTAAATTCCTTAATATTTATACTTTCCTTCGGTGAACTTTTTTTATTCTTTGCCAAACTATGGAAATGATATTGCCTGAGATTTTGATGTGGTAAAAAGTCAAGGTCGTTCAGACGGTTTTGCCAATATTCTGTAATTTGTCATTTTTCTAAATATATCCGATTACCTCTGACAGATTTTAACAAATATAGGGTATTTGATAGGAACTGTATCTGGTTAAAACTGAGCCTCCTTAAAAATCAATCGAATCTAAGAGACTTGGACTTCGATAATGCTATGACCATAAATCGCGTGTAAAACCGGGCCTTTAAAGCAACTTTGAATGTTGCTATCTTCTTCCGCTCTTTTAAAAAAAAACCATTATTTTTGGAATAAATTAAGGTAATTCCCTTAAAATTGCTCTACTATCAAACGTTTTTGGGAACTTGGCATAATTAACATTCATGATATGAACATTAAAAAAATGCAATAAAAAAATGGGTTCTTTTTACTGTTTTCGCGTTAAAAATTCGAATCACCTTCAGTACAGAATTAAGTCTTGGTTACTTCAGACGCAAAATTTTATTTTGACAATAAAGCTTCTTTTATTTACATAAGCAGTAATGCTGCATTTACGCCGACTTTGATTTCCTGGTTGTAAGAATAGTGCACTTTTTGGGACAGTTCCGTGGTTAGCTTGAAGTCCTCGCCTTGGGTAAAATACACCCAGTACGGAACTGTTTTCCAAAAAAAAAAAATCATGTTCTACTATCAAACTTTTTTTCTTCTTAAAATATGTTCTTTCAAGAGATTATGAAGGTAAGAGAAGTAATCCCTCATACTGGCCCTATTCCCATCGTAATCCCTGTTAAGTTATTTTTAGATCTCCTGCGAGATCCGGTATTCCCACGAGGGTTAACTGATATCCAATCACATGTCCTCATTTTTACCAATGTTGACAGCTGAGCAAATTCCCACGCAATGATCGCGTCGTTCGCGATTTACCATCAAACAAAAATGGCGGAGGATGGTGAGACAAACGCGTATATACATTTTGTGGACGAACGTGAGTTGTTGACTACACAGTTAAGCGATTACAATGACTCATGTTTTGAAACCTGTATCTTGGAAGGAACGAGTTATGTAACCGACAGGATTTTGTACAGAATGGCAAATGGACGACTATAGTCGATAAGTACGATCTCTCTGACTTTAATAAACGCATTCTCGGTTTCCTTTGCGGGATTAAAATATGATGACTTAATTCTTATATGGTGATAAAGTAGACAGTACCAAACATGAAAGGAAAACTTGAATCAAGTGTCCGATAAAAATTTTTGAACCCGCGTTATCGGATTCAAGTGAATTTGCAAAGCACTTATGTTAAATATAGCTGTCTCCTTAAAAAACATTTTAACACGGTTTCGTATATGGCACAACCTTGAATGTGGTATCATTGGAAACTAGACAATTAAGCGATTTCAGTTATAGATGTTTGAAATCTGTATCTTGAAAGGATCGAGTTTTATAAGCGACAGAATTTTGTAAACATTGGCAATTCGCAGACTACAGTCAACAAGTAATATATCGCTGACTTGGTTTTTCTTCGCGGGATTAAAATCTGACGACTTAATTCTTAGATATTCATAAATTAGACAGATATCAGACATGAAAGGAAAACTTGAACAGACAGTGCGTTAAAAATGTATGAACAAGTGGTATCGCATGGAAGTAAATTTGCAAGGCACGCATGTTAAATATACCTGCATTTTTCAAAATTATTAAACACGGGTTTCGTACATTGGACAGTGTTGAAATTGGTGTCACTGTAAACAACACAGTTAAGCAATTTGAATTATATATCTTTGCATCTTGTATCTTGAAAGTAACGAGTTTTATAGGCGACAGAATTTTGCGGCACACAATGAAATATCGCGGACTACAGTCACAAAGTAACATATTCCTGACTTGGTTAACGCGCTCTCGATTTTCTTAGCGGACTTAAACTATGGTGACTTAATTCTATGACATTCATAAATTCGACAGCTAACGCTTTCAAACAGTACCACACATGACAGGAAAATTTTAATTGACCGCACGATAAAAATTTTAAACCGTAAGATCGGATGGAAGTCAATTTGCAACGCACGCGTAAAATATAGCTCCCTCTTACAAATTATTTAACACAGTTTCCTACATTAGACAAACGTAAAATTGGTATCAGAGTGAATTTTACAGTTAACTGATTTCCATGATGTATGATTGCAAACTGTATCTTGACGGGGACGAGTTTTGTAAGCGACAGAATTTTGTAGACGATGAGAAAGTGCGCACTAAAATGGACAAGTAACGCAATGCAACCAAAATAAACATATCTGCGTCTGACAAAATTATTTAACACGGTTTGATAGATTGGAAATTTTTCAAATTGGTATCACTGTAAACTAGACAGTTAAGCAATTCCAAGGATGTATGTTTGAAACCTGTATCTTGTAGACAATGAATTTTATCAGGCCATGAAACTCAATTTTGAAAACGGTGAGTGGCATCGTACAGAATTTGCTGCACTTTCCCTCCTCCACGAAACTTACACGTAACGCGCGCGGTAACATTATCCGCGGGAAAATTGATATCATCTAAAAATAACCTAAGAGGGATTACGATGGGAATAGGGCCAGTATGAGGGATTACTTCTCTTACCTTTATAATCTCTTGGTTCTTTATAAGACTGTTCTTAGCAAATACCTGAAAAAAAAATCGGGGTCACCGTGCTAGTTTGAGAGAAAAGGAGCATTTATTTCGCTATCGGGTTTAGTTTAAGCGAAATCTCTTACGTTTTGTATGCGCACGTGCTCATGTGCGCGCGCTAATGACGCGAAAATCGTGCGCAGTAGGAATGCGCAATGCAATACTAAGGAATTACCTTAAGGGCACGTTTCAAAGAGGACTTTACCTTGATTTCGTTGTATATCCCCTCTCTTTTGTCCCTTATTAAGGAACCCAAGTTGTGAAAATACAAAATGAGGATGTGGCACTTGCACGGCTTCGCAAAGTTCCTTACTGAAACAAGCCACTCCATAGCAACGCCCGTCAATTAATAGTGCGACGTCGCACGTTCGTTTGCTGCAGCACCGTTGGAGGCAGGCGTGTATGTTCGCAGTCTCTCCCAGAGAGGAAAAACGTCCAGCTCGAGTTCCACCTCTTAGTGAATGTCCAGCCAAAATGCTGTCTGATTGACAAGTTGGGTGAACAGCTTCACAAACAAAAGCAAAATTGAGAAATCAAAGGGTTTAATTTACTGTCAAGACACAAGGAAAAGTAACAGTGGCGGATCTAGGAATATTTTATAGGGGGTGAATTGAAAGAATCTGAGTATATACTCTGTCAAAAGTTCAAAACGTTTAGGCTGGCATCTTGATTTTATGTTTTGCATTAATAAAAAGTTCACGTCAGGTAAACAGTATCTGTTCCGGCAAAAATAAAAATACAGTAAAAAGCAGATAAATGGAAACACTCTGTTACAAATGTAGGTCGAGGAAATCAGATACTTGGGTGGTACCTTTAACATATCCTATGCGAAAAGAGAGGCCGTCCAGATTTGAATGACAACAAAAAAATGCAATTGACTTTTTAAAGAAAAGGAGCCAAAATGGGGTTGGCTAGCCACCCGATTCACCCCAAAATCAAATTAAAATTAGTATAAAAATCAAATTATTTGATTTTGGACAAAACGCAAGTGACGGGTATACCACTTGATTAGCTATTAATATCAAGGATGACAAATTACGTTCATAAGACGCGGGTTTTTTCAAACCTGGACGCCATTTTGGCACTGTAGGAAAAAGTTGCCATTGCAACATTGTAATTTCACATGTGAAAGTATAAATTAACGCTGAAATTTGTCACTCATGTTATTAAAGTAATAACTACGAGCAATTGCAATAGATACAGTCGGCGTGATGAAACAATCCGAAACTTGCTGAATTCGTGGCGATTCGAGCGCAATTTAGTCGCGGTTGGTTTTGAGTTTTGTTTGTATTTCGCAACGAAAAGGGTGGCGAGAGATTTATACGCTTTTTGCTGAGCGTACCGATACAAAAGCAATTTAATTATGCTATTTTTCATGCACTTCTGCACTTCTGTGAGTACCATACCTGGACTGACCGGCTTCTTGTGAGCAACTTTCGCCTGGCCTACCACATGTGCTTGAGTGAAGAGTTTCTTTCTCGCCACCATGTGAGGAGATAGTTTTGGTGTTCTTGTGGGGTCTTTCTTCGCAGTTGTTTTTTGCGGTTGAGTATTTTGAGCTTTGAGTTTATGTTTCGCGTGGTCTTTTCTCCTGCCCTTGCCCTTAGCTTTATCAATTTTCAAATTATTTCGGGAGGAATCCTGGCGTTGCGATGCTTTTGACTCGCCCGTTCCAATTTTTTCATTGCTTTTATTAGTGGTGCCTTTTTTATTTGCGCTAGCGACCACATCACTCTTCTGATCATTTCCTTTCAAGAGTTGTTTTTCATTTTCTTTCACTCCTTCTTTTTCAGACAGGTCAACGTTTTCCTCCGCATTTCTCTCAAAATTTACGTTGCTGGAGGAGCCAGCGTCTTGCCCAGAGGTTTCTTTGTAGTCGGCGTCTTTCTGTGACAAGTCTTCTTTCTCCTGTTCCAGTTGTTTTGATCCTTTGACAACCAGTTTTATCAAGTTTTTGGATTGTTTATTTAAAGTGTCTGAAGGTGAACCCAATCTGGTGTCGGCATCTTTCTTTTGTTTTCCTTTCTGCTTCTCTCCTTTCTCCACCTCGTTGACATTCGTGACATTGTTCGCAGTTTTATCATGTTCGTCGTCTTCGTTTTCTTTCCTCTCAGAAACATGCTGGCTGTTAAGATGAAAACTTATTAACACGTAGGATACTTCCTCATCCCACACTTACGCCCAGGATCGCAGATGGCGATATGTACTACCGAGCTTGTATGGCTCAGGTGGAGGATGAACGCCGGAGCAGCTCGCTCTTTCAGTTGTTAAGGGCGGTGCCTACTAATGTTATTGCACATACGTTCTGCGCATCTCGAGACACTCGAGTTTCCTATGGGTGGTACTTGCTAATACAGGGATATTTTTGCGCGGTTTAAAACTATCCGGAGAAAATAGATCTTAGTAAGTACTCTTGGTATCCACACAGGAAACTTGGGGGTAACCATGCTTTTTTGAGAGATAATTAAGCTCCAATTTGAGAAAGAACGCCACTGATACATTGCTTTGTATTTTAAAGCTTTTTACAAATACGTATTCTTAAATTATCTTTGAAAAATGTGGGGTTACCCCTAATTTTCTTTTTGGATTTCAATAACACTTGTTAAGATCAACATTTCCTGCATTATCATACCCTTGAACTAGTACGCACCGTCGATTACACTTAACTAGAAGTTGCTAATTGCGACCTTCAGAGTCAAGTCAAGTGCTGCGAGGGTACGCGCGAAAAGAAAAGAATGAAAGTAATTCTGAACTTGCGACTATAAATGAATGAATGAATGAATGAAGAAAGCTCAGTAAGAATAGCAAGGGAAGTGTACAAACTACTCTACTTGGAAAACTGTCTCATCTGTAATTTCGTTTTACAGCCTTACAAAACAGTCAAACTGAAAAGTGTCTTACTTTTTTTCTCGATGATATGTTTTCCTAAGTTTAAGTACATCAGAGTCATATCACCCGTTATATGTCAATTAAAATTATTTACAAGTTCAAGTTCTATCTATAAAATGTGACGTTTTTACTATATTTAATAACCTGCTTTATGTTTTGGTCGAGTGAGAGATTGAATCAATGACCTCCACTTCAGCGGGCTATAGTGTCTTATCTAAGGATTCCAATGCAGAGAGAGTGACAAACTACCAAACAACACCTGAGGCATGGAACCTCAACTCTCCTCGATAGTGAGGGGTTGGGATCTACGTCATAATTCTTAAATTCCTTATACCAGAACCCTATCCATCCACCGATGTCAACTTACCAAGGCAACTTAATGTAGTGGTAGCAAACCCCGAGCTTAAATAGCACAATCTCGTGGTACCCAGAAATTCATTACCCAAGCTGTATTTGCATTTCATTAACCTAGACCAAGGTACGGTAAGGGTTACCTTGCAAATGAGGTTTCTTGACTTTTGACCTCCGCATCTCCACTTCCGCTTCCACTAATACTTCCGCTATCTTCCTTTTCATTACTTCCTGCCTCTTCATCGGCAGACTGAGGTTGTTGCGCATGCTCCAAGGCCTGCTCACTTCTCCGATGAATCTCGTCCTTTTTATGATCTCGCGACAATAAGCCAGAGCCTTTGTTGCTCTGCTCTATAATATCACTGTCATCTTCATCGTTATCATCTTCTTCCTCAAAGAATCCTTCATCACTGAAAGAGTCATCTTCATCATCATCGTCATCATAACCATCTTTTATCCCCAGGATATTATCAAGATCGCTACGAAATGTTTCCCTGGGGTCATCGTATGTGGATCTCTCTTCCCGATTCCTGTGCATGTCAACATCCGGTGCAATGTCAGCTACAGAAAAAAAAACATATTGTGGTGATAATCTTCAAATTTAAAGAGTTTTTCGCAGTCTGTGATTGTGTACTGATCCGCGAACATCGAATGATCTTACAAATCAGGACAAATCATACGCGTTATGCAATAGAGGATTAAGTCATTGTGGTTCCGTTTTTTAGCATAATTTAGCAAGTATATTTGGAGGGGCACAAGCTAATCAGTTCTTATTTAATGCTATTGGTACGTCTCCAAACGACAACAAAACTATTGACAAAATTTAAAACTACACATTTAGAGAATTCACACAGAAAACGTTTTTACATTAAATACATAATATGTGAGGAAATGTCAAGCAACTAGATGAACCGTGAGCTGGGTTTCCGAGCCAGTAGCAATGTTATAACGAATTGAACAATGTCCTTTCTTACTGTTAAGTTTACTCACCATTTGCATTCAGAACAGCAAACTGAGACAACAAAACCTTTAGGAAAAGTAAGCAAGGTTAAGTAAGGCTTAAAGTGTGGTTTTGGATCATGTATGAAGAACCCAAGTTTTTACTATTTCACCAATCGCAGAAGACAATTTAATGAGCCAATCAAAACCTTAGGAAAATTACATGTAGCCGTCTCTAAGCGAGCGAAAAACTGTACGCGCCAATCACAGCTGTTTTTTTTCTTTGATTTCTTATTGGCTTAGTATGTAGCCTGCGAACGCAGACGTATTTCCGGCGGGGGAGAGAAACGACCGCCGGAAATACGTCTGCGTTCGCAGGCTACCTAGTATGTGGCACGATAATTTCGATTTCTTGCCAAACGCCAATCTCTGAGCATGACTGTGCAATTCAAAGTCCCTTTAAAAGTAAGTGATGGACAAAGCCAAAGTTCACTTTACTGTCAACAAAATGAAAAGATTTTGGTTTTCTTTTCTCATGAATAAACTATCTCAAAATGAATCAAACCACCAGTAAAAGAGCCGAAAAGAACACACAAATTGAACGCTTTTAAGTTTTGGAAGAAAGGTCTGATTTTGTGAGAGCCGCTCTCCGCTATGGACCTTGAATTCACGTGGAGGGAACTACTGGCACATTACGTTTGTGATAAACAGTAACGAACGCAAAAACAGACGATTGAAGAGCTGAACAATTAGTCGAATTATATTGCGCTAATTATACAAACTAATGAATGCACAATTTTTAATGAAAAAAAAATGGTGATGAGTGTTGTCATTGAGTTACAAGAATTGCCTTTGCAGCGCTCAATTGGTCGTAACCTACAAGCAAAATAGGGCGACCGCGGGAGGTTGGGAATGAAGCTTATTAAGCAAATTATAGAATTACCGCAAACTATTTGCGGGAATCAAATCGAGGATTTAAGATTTGGGAATCCGAGCCATTGTTCACATGGCAAAGGAAGAAAAAAAATGCTAACGTGTGATGCCAGTTGGGATCGTAGCAATAAAAAGTTAGCAATAATTCGATCCTAGTTGATTTGGCCAATTGAAGATGCTTTTGCCACGCAAGGTCTTGAGTGTTGTTCCGCTCTCACCAAGGACCTAAGTTTATTGAATTCTTGCCAATGACGGTCGGTTTTACAAGTGTGCCTGGGGTTAGTCATTGCATTATATGCGATCAATCATTGCATTTTAGAATTCTAATACCTCAGAAATATCTCAGGTTATTGCTCTATAAACCGCGTCCCTTTCGAAAGTACTGCCATCATTTAAAATGGAGCAAATTCGTTCATTTGTCGCTGATCACTTACCGTAAAAAATAAGATGGTTCCGAGGTGCGATTCCAAATTTGTCATTTTTGCAACAACTTCTGGAACTAGCTATAAGTGAATAAATTGCATTTTCATCTGATAGAAAAATCAAGATCTTATTTTGACTGACCTAAAAAATATTTCAAATAGAAAACATCAAGTCAGCAATTAAACGCGGAAAGACCGGGTTTCGATATCGGCGCAGGCGCGCCTTTGTTCAAATTGCCGTATTACAGGTTGATACCGGTACATGACAGGTCTCATCAAGAAAATTGTTTGAGGAATTTTACGACAGAACCAGAACGAAACTATGGAACAGCCGGAAAACAACTCGCAAGGAATCCACTATACATCCCTAATTAAAGCCTGGACAGTTACCTAATTTACCTTATTGGTGAAAACTGTCAGTCACCAATTAAGTTTGTTTCAAAGATATAGCCACAAGCTAAGAGATTTGTAAATATACACTATCATGTTTAGTTTCTGGCACGATCACTTCCGGTGGGATGGCCTTAGCCTTCTCCATTCAGTTGATAGCAAAGCTTACTGAGTGCATCATTTCCCCCTAACGCAGCCTTCAATCCTTAATTCATTGGTTATTTTTGCCATTTATACCCTTTTATACGACGGTTTTCCGGAACACACAGAGAAGCTAAGCGTTTTTTGTCGAATAAAACCATTAATATCCTTCCCCTTGGAGCGGTTTCGAATGTGTGTCATAAAACAAATACCACAGTAATTACTTCGACCAATCACAGCAGGTGCAAACAGGCGTGTAACTTGCTCAAAGCGCGGGAAAAATCGCGCGTGCAAGTCGCACACAGACGGTAGAGGATTGAGACGAGGGGGGGCGGGGGGGGGAGAAGGAGCGGAGAGGCCCACTACTATTTTCTACTATCCTCCTCTCACTGAGTGCAATTTTTTTGACTGGCCTCAGGCTTCTGAAAGATGTCGGCCAATAGTTCTTACCAAAACGAAAAATATCTGTGGCTGAAAGATATGAGCACAAATCTCAAAGGGCGGTTACTGAGTTGGCAAAAAGCGAAACTTCAGCCTAACGATCGCTGCAAACGAGACGCTTGCAAGCACTCAATCTGGCCAAAAAAAACTTGTACCCAAGCGAAATGGCTTTTACGAATATATTGAGATGCGTTCCAAAAGTGAAGGTAACTGGATATTACAGGTCCTCCAAGAAATTGTCGCGAGGATGACGTGCTCAAATGATTTCATTTTCTTTTCTCCCTCTATTCATTCGTCATTGCCACAACTTGCAACACTTCCCTGCAGGAGGTAGTCGAAACATTGCTCATACTGCACAAACGTGAATCTCACAAAAAAAAAAGGAGTACAGGATTTATAAATGATACTAACGGACTCTTGCGGGAAAGACAGATGAACTGACAAACGGAGATGAATATTTACGTGACACTAACGAACAACAGCGGTCAATCAAGAGGCGAGGGGTATTTAACCCTTTTATTCCCAAGATAGAAACGTTTATTCTCATAACTAGTAACATAGGTTTCTTTGTTGGGTAGTCATGAGACTTTGGTGTTACATCAAGATCACACCTTTTAAGTCGATAATTAGCTTCATTCTCAATAGCTGTCTGACTGGCATTTCGTTGAAACTGTGAGGAGATTTTACATGCTGAACACTTCTAGGAGTCAATCGTACAGGCATTCGATTTTGACGGGGATCTATGATGGAGAGGGCAGAGCCAATAGCATCAAATACTGCATGATTCCAAGCAACCTCGTTCCCAGGATCTCTCTTCTCTGCCTCCATTGCCGTCGACAATAGAGGCAGAGAAGAGTCACCAGCTCCCAACGTCAGTGGCTTCATAGCTCAGTTGGTTAGAGCGTCGCACCGGAATCGCGAGGTCACGGGTTCAAACCCCGTTGAAGTCCTGAATTTTTCAGGCTTCTCTACGCAATTGTAAAAATTGCGTTCATAACTGCGAAGATCATAGCTTCACTTGAGTTGTCAACATATAGTGTTGTTCGCCGGACCAGTACCCACGTATTTCAAAACGTTTAGCATTCATTTATAATGTGATGGAAACCGTAATCATCCAGAAAACCAAGCTGATTGAGGACGAGATAAACGGGGAAGAACTGCTTCTCAAGAGAGATTCTGAGTAAAGGCGGCGAAATACGAGATACAAAAACCCTCAACTTGGCACGCAACATTGTTTCGTTGCAAGTTTGGGTCGATGTCTCCCGTTTTTCACCTTGCATGATCAACTTGTCGCGCAACAAAAACATTTGTTGCGGGTTGAAGAAAGTTGTTGCAAAAAGTAGAGCGCGGATCTACTCTGAGCAACAACTTTTGGCTTTGTTGCTCGTTTTTTCATCAAGCTCACAACTTGTCGCGCAAGAAATGTGCTCGTGTACTAGCAAATCAACCAATCAGCGCCCTGCATTTCTTCAACCCGCAACAAACGTTTTTATTGCGGGTCAAGTTGATCACGCAAGGTGAAAAACACGAGACATCGACCAAAACTTGCAACGAAACAATGTTGCGCGACAAGTTGGGGGATTTTGTATCTCGTCTTTCGCCGCCTTAACACTTGACGACAACAAAACGTTCACGTAACCTCAAGACATTAT
>NC_090887.1:18078575-18081075 GCF_036669925.1 Montipora capricornis | reverse complement strand
TGTCCCAATGGCTCCACAAACAGCAAAGGTCTTCCATCTCCCATATAAACCACTCAGTAATCACTATTTTTTAATTCGCTCTGATGAAGGGCTAACATTCAAGCACACAAATCTTAAATTATTACTACCAGTGATTAATTTACAGTCCCCTTCTCAACTCGCATTTTAATCACATGAAACAGCCAACTTTGAGGTTATATTGAGCCCATACACTGTAGTCTAGTACACTAAAGTTGAAAATACAATTCCAACATTCTCCCTAAACTTTGATGGCAACTCATCCCTGATATTGGATATTGTAGCTGCCATTCAATGGACATTCAATGACTGCAAAATTTATACAAAGATAGGAAAGAACAATATAGTAAAACTGTTTGGCATTCCACAGAGAAAACCTATACTGTAATACATGTCACTTTTGGAAGGCAAAGCATTAAGCTTAGTAATATTCTCAACTCAAGGAATAATGAAAACTTACCTGCAATAATACAGCCAAGTACCACAAGAATAACAGAGGCAACAACAAGCACAGAAGGCTTTTTCTTTAACATGAGGCACGCAAACAGCAAACTTGCTAAAGGAAGAAGTCTTCTCAAAACATTATACCTGTGAAGAAATAATTCATACATGTCCCATTAACCCTTTCACGCCTAAACTGTCCTAAACCGGCCAGACTTAGTATTTTACTCTGTCTAACGCCAGACAATTTTACTCGTCAATGGGGAAAGGGTTAACAACAGCTACAGCTGTAGATTCACTCAAAAACTATGTCCCCATTAACCCTTTCACTCCCAAGAGTGCCACTTATAGATTTTACTCTGTCTAACGCCAGACAATTTTACTCGTCAATGGGGAACCCCACCGGGGTGAAAGGGTTAACAACAGCTAGATTCACTCAAAAACTATGTCCCCATTAACCCTTTCACTCCCAAGAGTGCCACTTATAGATTTTATTTTGTCTAACGCCAGACAATTTTACTCGTCAATGGGGAACCCCACGGGGCTGAAAGGGTTAACAACAGCTAGATTCACTCAAAAACTATGTACCCATTAACCCTTTCACTCCCAAGAGTGCCACTTATAGATTTTATTTTGTCTAACGCCAGACAATTTTACTCGTCAATGGGGAACCCCACGGGGCTGAAAGGGTTAACAACAGCTAGATTCACTCAAAAACTATGTCCCCATTAACCCTTTCACTCCCAAGAGTGCCACTTATAGATTTTACTCTGTCTAACACCAGACAATTTCACTCGTAAATGGGGAACCCCACGGGGGTGAAAGGGTTAACCAAGAGTGAGGGCTACACTGGAAGGATATTGGCAGAGGTCAATGACAGTATCATAGGACAAAGCACAGTAAGGTCCATCCATTCAAGATAGAAAGAGGGCTGATACATGTATTCTTCCTGTGAGGTTCCAAGCAAGTTTGGCTGATAAAAGACTCAATATGCCACTGAAGAAGTCTTTGAATGTTTTCCCAAATTCTATGTAACATTAGACAGAAAATGTACCTAGGATAAGAGCTAGGAGCTGATTCTGACTAAGCTGCAAAACATGTGTAATGGAATATTCATTACAGACACTCATTCTGGAGCATTAGAACAAAACTAATTTCGTCATTGTCTGCCATCCTAGTTTTTAATTTGAATGGAAATGTATTAGACCAGTGATCAAGCAATTGGTTGATTTTACTTATAGTTGTTCAGACTACCTACATTGTGCAATAAAAACAATCATTATGATAACAAATGGCAGTAATAAATTAATTGTTATTGCCACTTATGTTGATGTTCTTTAACAAAATTTGTTCTAAACCAGTAAAATACAGGTTAATTCTTGTATAATTATTAATATGCCCCTCTACAAAATTAATAATAAACCATGGAAAGTTCTATTCTGAGTTTGTATGATCAGATGGCCCACAAGAGTTGAATGCCTGGGTGACTGTGACATAACACAGCCTCACAATAAATTAATCAGCAACAAGTCAGCTTGAAAGCATTTGGTGCAGTGACATGCATAATACATTGTACAACAGCATGGTAATGGATTTCAGCCTGGTCAAACATCTTTCAAATATGCAGAATTAACGGTTATTAGCAGTTCATACAAATCAGTCTTATCAATACGTGTATGCCAGCATGATCATTGCTAAACACACGCATTGAAATACATACATGGGTATTGACAAATTATCCAGAGCTCTCAGAGCTAACGTTGTATGAAGTCCAAAACATATAGAAGGAAAAAGGAACAACTTTCCCCTGTTGAAAAAAATAACGGCATCATCAATGTGTATCACAGAATAATCATTTTCAGGAGGGTACAATTTGCATGAATTAAGGTAAATGTACCTATTATCACATTCCAGGAAAGCCCAAGGAAATATTGATTAATCACTGACAAAAAATAAAGTTTAGTTAGCAGACAAGTCTGTAAAAAGAGGTGTTCACTAATAAGGGAAGGCGACAGTTGATTGTATCACACTATCAAAGGGG
>NC_090887.1:18023575-18073575 GCF_036669925.1 Montipora capricornis | reverse complement strand
CCCAAACAATGTCACAGTAATCAAAGTGAGGTTTTACTAAAGCTTGGTAAATGAGATGTAAGGTTGATGTTGGGATCAGGTGCCTAATTCGCTTTAGGGCCCCGATACCAAAGGCGATCTTTTTAGCTAATTTTTCGATGTAACTATCCCAATCGAGTTTATCGTCTATTATTATCACCAAGCGATTTCAGTAGCTGTAACCTGGCTCACTTGAGTATTGTTCATTCTAATTGTTGGTGAAGCTGTGAGAGTATTCAGTCTCTGCCTCGACCCTATTAGAATGAATTCGGTTTTGGTCATGTTCAATGTGAGTTTGTTCGCTGTAGGCAGTTGAAAACGTTTGCTAAGTCTTCATTTAGACAAAACTGAACATTCTCAAGATTGCTGCCCGCATATGTAAGGTGTGTGTCGTCAGCGTACATTCTCGGTTTACATTTTGATAAGCAATTTGGAAGATCGTTGATATATAATAAGAGCAATAATGGACCGCCGCATGTCAATGAGCACCCTGCTAGCAGAGCCTTTTCTTACGGTACATATGCTTTGTATTTTTTCCGTGTATAAAAGAGGCTCTGCTCGCGGGGTGGTCAATGAGCAGCTATTGGATAGCGACCCGTTCACAGAGCATTTTTCCAAGTATGACTGAAACCATTTGAAAGATTTGCCATGTATACCATAGCAGTTTAGTTTCGATAGAAGGATCTGATGATCAACAGTGTCAAAAGCTTTTTTTCAAATCTAGAAAAATGACTCCATTGATTTTCCCGTTATCAATATTATATGCCCAAGAATCTGTCGCTTCCAACAAAGCTGTTACAGTTGAATGATTAGCACGAAACTCTGATTGATTTTGACATAGAATATCGTGCTCTTCCAAATAGGCATATAACTGTTCATAAACTATCCTTTTAAACACCTTCGCCGCTATTGGAATCACCGATATTGGGCGGTAATTGTTAACATTACCGCGGTCACCCTGTTTATAAAGAGGGGTAACCCTTCAGGGGCACCCAACGACCAATTTGTTGTAAAATGTATTATTATACCCAAGTTAATGAAAATAAATGTTATTAAGGCATTTTCAGGTGTTTTTCAGTGTTGCTGGGAAAACACTATCTGTTCCTTTTTCCCAGCAAGACACACAAGAAATTTCCGAGCCAGCTAGATAAAATTGGTTGGTTTCCCAGCCAGCTGATCAAATTTATTTCCCAGCCAGGAATTCCGCGCGTTTTCAAATCCCTCGATCCAAAACGACCGAACAAAAGCGACAAAATTGGGACATAACAGGTTTTTTCCGCAAGCGCAATCACTCTGACCAGCCGTCGTATGTTTGTGACTACTCTCTGGGAGAGGGAAGGGGTTCTTTTTTTTTTTTTTTTTTAATCGTCCTCAGTTTTCAGAGTTTCTACAGCCAGCTCGGGTTGAAATGCTAGAAAAAGTCAGTAATTCCCAGGCAAAACCTCTATCAATAACAAAATTTGCCAGCCAGCTCATCGAAACACCTGTATTTTTGCCAGCCAGCAAGATTCCTCTGGGGAACAGATAATGTGAGGAACAGATTCGTTGGGTGCCCCTGATCCTTGCATAGTTTCCAGTCATCTGGAAACGTCCCTTGCATTTGGCTAATGGATTGATTGAAAATATCACGAAACCTAGCGGGTATTTTGTCAAGGCCCGTTGCCCTTGACTTGTATAGTTTATTTAAAAGTGAAAATGCTTTATTTGGATTGGTGGGTTGGAGCTTAAACCGTTATCTGTAACGGTAAGATATCTTTGATAGCTACAATTATCACAATTTATCTCACTGGCAAGTTTTGGACCAATGTTAGCAAAGTGGTTATTGATTAGTTATCGTTAATCCGTTCACTTTTAGTGACGCCACTGACGTTTTCCCAGATTTTCGAGAAGTTAGCTCGCTTATAGTCTGCCAGGTCTTTCGGGAGTCGCTGGTGTGCTTATTTTAAACTATTTTGGTAATAAACTAAACTTGCTTAGCTGAGCGTATTTGCTTATTGACTATATATTTCTTTGTTTCTTAAATAATGCCCAATCGTTAGGATCATTTGTCTTGCTAGCTTTGATTTTTAATATGTCTCTATTATGCATAAAGTCTTTCAATTCAGAGGTAACCCACGGAGAACTCCGTGAACGAACGCGCATCGTTTCCAGTGGGGCATATTTGTCAGCGATAGCCAGAAAGAGTAGTGTTCATGTCTCCCAGTACAAAAAATTCTACATTTTGACTATCCAATTTCCCAATTAGGTATTCAAATGGTGAAAAAATGCCAAAATGTCCTCGTTGACCTTCGTCTACCCCAAGTTATAATACGAACTTTATTTATTTAATTAAATGAAAGGGAAGGATACCAGAGCTTATCCCTATCAAGGGTATCGGTAGCCTCCCGAAGCCGGCTGTAAAATGCGATCGCACGGGCCGAAATCCCGGGATGACTCGTTTGGTATGACCTCCAGCGCCATGTATGGAGGTACTGCGTTTTTCTCTCTTGTTCAAACATTCCGTCAGCGCATGAGTAAATGTTCTGGCTCTCCGTCACCAAGCCTACCAAAAAAATTACAAGCTGGTTTTAACCAGCAATTGACATTTCAGTTGATTCTACAGGGATAAACGTAACGTAAGAACCGTCCCTGTCTGGTTTTCTCGAGACAGAGAGAAGAGCTGGTTTCATGCAGACTGGGAAGCGAAAAATTCTCTGTTGAAAACATCGCGGTCCACGAAGAAACTTGTCTATCCGGCCTTTTTGTGGACGAATTCCAAGACCTACCGATACAACTTGGGCAAGTTTTCAAACTAAGATAAAAATCTCAATCGATGCGCCGGGTATTATGCTGGTAGGACTGGGTGGCCAGACACTTATGAAAAAAAACTAAGAAATGAGAATCCCTTGTCATGCCTTGCCTTGGGTCATCCCTCAGTAGAAGATGAAACATTAACGAAGTTCTTGGACCACGAAGAACGGTTCCCTAACCTTGTCATGAAATGGAAAAATTACCCAGAATTCTTTTCGGGCATGAGCGAGGCAACTTAAGAAGCACGAGACTGGCCCTCATCGAATCACTGTCGAATGGCTGAAGTGCAGCCAGAGGAAAAGGTTTCTAAACAGATACTTAGGTGTAGGCCAGGTGTGTGCTGTTAACGTAGATTTTGCATTTCTGACGGCAAGTTTTTATCATAGACATTTCGCCACAAAGTTAATTTTGCTTCATTTCCCTGTAATCCTCGTGTCAAAGAAACGGTATAATAATGTAAATAAGAGAATAACTAGATTTCTATTTGCAGATTACCTGTCCTCTTACTACTAAATTCAAACTCTACATCTCTATGCAATAAGTGCGCTCAAAATTTCCTCATATTTAAAAGAATGGCTTTTTTTTGCAAAAAAGGATTTAACTTCTTATATGACAAATACGTCTTTTTCTCCCGTCCACTTCTTATGCATGATTTTTGCGGAAATTACATTCTGTCCCTCAACGAACCTAGAACAACCAATAATGGTCTTTGTTCTTTTTTCTTACGTATCAGCTAAGTTCCGTACCTATGAGTTTACTGCTGGTTTTAAAAGAGAATCCAGGGACGCATTTTGTACAGCGGCTTTTCTTTTTAATGAATATATCTTTAAATATTATGTATTTACTAGGTATCTGTACATGCTATGTATTTTAGCCATAAATGTAATGTCTCGAAGATATTATCTCCCGTAGTTATTCGGACATTCGAGATGAAATAAAGCTTATGCCTGTATGTATGTTACCTCTAGCAGGGCGCCTGCGCACACTTTGTAAGTCTGCGACTCCAGTGCTTACCATATGACAGAGAAAATGACATTTTCTTTAAATATATAAGCCATCTAATTCTTACGCTATATTGACAAGGGCGGTTTGGAGCTGTGAGTAGGCGTGGGATTTGTCACATATGGTTTAGGGGCCGACATATCTCTCCCTCAATGCCGTACCGGGAGGCAAGGTCGGTAGCAGAAAGCAGTGAAGGGTCAACTGCGTCCAAAAGCGATCGCACGGGCCGAAATCCCGGGATGACTCGTTTGGTACGACGCTTCAGTGCCATGTCTGGAGGTACTGCGTTTTTTTCTCTTGTTCAAACATTCCGTCAGGGCATGCGTAAATGTTCTGGCTCTCCGTTACCAAGTCTACCAAAAAAAAAGTAACGTGCCGGTTTTTACCAGCAACTGACATTTCAGTTGATTCTACAGCCCGACACTTATGAAAAAAACTAAGAGAATGAGAATCGGGAGTCTTCCATTGTCATGGAATGGCAGAATTACCCAGAATTCTTTTTGGGCATGAGCGAGGCAACTTAAGAAGCACGAGACTGGCCCTCATCACATGGTTGAAGCGCGGCCAGAGGAAAAGATTTCTAGCCAGATACTCAGGAGTAGGCCTGGTGTGTGCTGTTAACGGAGATTTTGGATTTCTGAACAAGTTTTTGTCATAGAAATTTCGCCACAAAGTTGTGCTTTCATTTCCTTGTAATCCTCGTGTCAAAGCTAAAGAAACGGTGTAATGTAAATAAGAGAATAACGATATTTATATTTGCAGATTACCTGTCCTCTTACTACTAAATTCAAACTCTACATCTCTATGCAATAAGCGCACTCAAATTTTCCTCATATTACTTTATAAAATAATGTGTTTCTTTTACAAAAAAAGGATTTGACTTCTTATATGAAAAATACGTTTTTTTCTCTTGTCCACTTCTTATGCATGATTTTTGCGGAAATTACATTTTGTCCCTCAATAAACCTAGAACAACCAGTTATGGTCATTGTTCTTTTTTCTTACGTATCAACTAAGTTGCGGAATGCGCTACCTGATTTTAGTATATACTTAAACAGTGGATAGCGTTGAACTCCCGGGCTGATTGGCTACTCAAACTCCTGATATCCTTTGTTATTAAATTTTCAACCTCCCTTTTTTTAATTCTCGTTCTCTGATTGGTTCACTCACTCTTGGTTATCAGCTCATATACCTTAGTTTGACCTTATATGGCATCTTTTTTTGCTCTATTATCTCACTGTTTTAGTATATAAACTATTTACCTCAGTGTTGGTGGCTAGTGGTGGATAGTCACCTCGCCGCTTTGTGGCTCAGTAAATATCCACCACTAGCCGTCTCCACTTTGGTGATTAGTTGTTAATTATTCGTACCACTGAGTTTACTGGCTTTAAAGTAATCCAGGGCCGCCTTTTGTACAGCGTTTTTTTTTTTATTAATAAAAAAGGGTATATGAGGGTTAACGTGGTTAACTTACAGTAGATGAAGGTCAAGGAGGTATAAAGGGGCCAACTTATGGTTAATGAGGGTAAACGTGTGTAACTTAGAGTAGTTGAGGATTAAAAGAGAATCCAGGGCCCCATTTTGTACAGCGGCTTTTCGTTTTAATTAATAAAAAGAGTATATGAGGTTAAACGTGGTTAACTTTGAGTATACGAGGGTTAATGTGGTAGAACGAGGTTAACTCTGGGAAGAGGAAGGTCAACGAGGTATAAAGTAGCGGCGGGTCTAAAACACAGGTCACACTCCACACAGGTCAGTCGTTGCTGTTCATTGTTTTACCTTTTTGAAAGTAACCCAAAACCCTCAGTTTGGCTAACCCTAGGCCTAAAAACCAACTTTAGGCCTTGGGTTAGCCAAATTGAGAATTTGGTTACTTTCCAAATGGTAAAACAATGACCTGCAATTAACGAGTGACTTGTGGAATGTGACCTGTGTTTTAGACCTGCCGATAAAGCGGCCTACTTAGGGTACATGAAGGTAGAAGTGGTTAACTCAGAGTAGATGAGGGTTAACGAGGTATAAAGTGGCCTCACTTAGGGTAGATGAGGGTGTTCTCGTATAGGCTGGTCGACGGATACTCTAAAAGGGCTCTTGGTGTGGCATATATAATTATTGGTAATGATACGGAGTTGGCCATATGGACGACTATATGTTAGGCGACTATATGGCATAGTGACACGAAGTATATACCCTAACATGAGCGCTTTACCCAAAACAAAATGGCGCTTTTCGAATGTTGCTCGAAGCAGTTGGTGAAAGATACAGGAAGATCCACTCTTCGCCCTGTCGTCGATTTAAACTCTGCATCACGTTGCGATATTCTTTGTGTTGTGGTTAAAAAAAGGAGTCGCTGGTTTTGGAAATCGGTGAAATACGAAACAACACCCTTTACTCTGGACGAAATTTTGACGAAGGTAAGCTCGGATAAGGACTACTTAAACCGTAAACCCCGTCTCACAAATATCTTCTTTGTTCATAAGTTCCCTATGGGACGTTAAAGAACCCACACACTATTTCGGGAAGTTTAGGGGATGAAGTCCTGGTGTGTCTGGTGTTGTGGCTGTCCTGTTCCCTCTGCAGCAAAAGTGACCGACCTGGCACACAGGTAGCCCAAGCTCGGTGTACCATTTATAGACTTTGTATGGGAAAATATACTTTGAGCTTATAATTGCTAAGGTAAGCTGTAAATGTAGAAGTAAACTTCACTTACCTCTACGTACAGTTGTCCTCGCCTTTTCTGTGTAATCGGAGGGCAAACTGTGTCCGTTTTAATAGGGGTTTAGGGCTTACGAATTTTGCGATGTCGTTAGTTGTCATTTCCCCTCATGAGGGGAAAACAACTGTACTTAGAGGTGAGTGAAGTTTATTTCTACATTTACAGCTTATTTTAGCATTTATAAGCTCAAAGTTAATATCCCCATACAAAGTCTATAAATCGTACACCGAGCTTAGGCTGCCTGTGCTTGGCAGTGTTTTCCCGTCAGTCATAATCTGTTGCACTGCAGGATCTGATCCCCAATTTGAGGGCTGTGTTAGTTTGCTACCTTTTCAAAGTTTAATTCTTTGAAAAGTGACTGTCTTATTATTAAAAAATTCTTTTTATCTTGTGTAATGTATAATTATATCCTTGTTAACCTTTCAGCCAGTTAGCGATGCCAGCCAAATTGAGAACTCCATTTTCATCCACAACTACAAGAATGAACCAAAATTTAATGTCACTGGCAAACTCGGCGCTAAAATTGCAAAGGATTTTGGAATAGACATATCAGCAGTTGATTCATTCACAGTCAGCATGGATGTTGGAGCAGTGATAAAAAGAGAAGTTAAATGGAAGGACTTGAATGAATTGTTAAAAGACCAAATGTTGAATTTGGATCATGAGTTTGTGCAGTACATACTGGCCAAACCAAGGCGATGTATTTGTATTGTTTATCAAACTGTTGTGACTGAAAGTGACACAGATGTTGATTCTGATTCACTTAGAAAAGGTAACTAACAACATTCGTAGTTTATCGAATTTCAAGGGTCATGTGACATGCACTTGGCAACATTAATAATTTGATTCCTTGGAAATGAAAATTTTCACTCCATTCTCTCTCTATAATCGGGTGACAAGCAACATACTTTGTGCACAGGGAAAAGTGGGCCTTACTTTGTAGTAGACAAGACTGCCATGAAGTCAGGAGCACCATTATGTTTTCAGTCACAGCTCCTCCACAGAGCCTATATACAAGCCTATGGCACATGGCACTGTGGAAACATGACTTGTCTTAGGAGGTATTTAAATGAGACCAGGACAAACTCAGACAGGCATGAGTTTGTATCGGCCTCCATACATTTCCTCTTATGCATTTGCATGAGACTGACCTGACAATGAACTCAGACTGGTCTGACTTTGTCTCGGTTGCTGGACGGAGATGAGAAATTCTCGTACCAGTTCAAGTTCGTACCGTTCTCATGGAAATAACAACAAATCTCAGACCGGGTTGAGAAATTTCAAGCCAGTATGCTTTTGGGTCTGAGCCATATATTTAAGACAAAACATATCATTTCATTGGGAAACCTGGTACCAAGCACTTCATCCTGGTTTCTTGTAAACAGCTGCAAAAAAATTTCAAACCGGTACAAGTTCATACCGGTCTCACTACGTCCCGGTCTCATGTAAATAATGCCTTAGAAAGAAACGTAATCCCATGTTTCTTTGTTGTTACCCCTTTCACAGTTGACAAATAAAATAGTCACTCTTAAGACGGAAAGGGTTAAGTACCCAACTTTTAGCCTCCTTCCTGTCTCAAATTTTCTACTACAAGCCTCAAGTTATGGATGCCATCACACATGGATACTTGACAATAATTATTCTATGAGGGCACGCTGGATATGAAGTGGTACATGTAGATAACCGCGCCGAGTTGGTTGTAATCATTTTATATCCAGAGAGCCAGAGTAGAACAATAATTATTGTTTTATTTAAAACTCCAGGATCAACAACTCCTCCATGTGTTGTTGACTAAAGCATTGATTTCTGTCTCGGTCAATTCCGGTCCAAAATGCTTTTTGTTGGCCACTTTTTCTCAGAGCTGTAAAAATGTTTTGAGCTTGATTTATTGCTGACGTGGTCCTTGACGATATAGGTACAGCAGGTATATAAACTGATAGCCTTTGTCTGGCGAGCTAATGAAAATGCTGGAAATCTGAAATCCGTAGTTCAGTCTTTATTAAACAAAGATACATACAGGACATGTGTACACTGTGCTTCTCATATCATTCTAACAAGGAATACATAGTGTTCATGCTATCACTTTTTTAAAAACTAGAATGATACCCAACTGTTAGAAGTGCTATAAGGTTTACTTTATGCATGGGTTACCATAGTATGAATTACTTTTATTTAATAAGTACGAAGTGATTCCTCTTGTTTGATCATTGCACTGTTACAGTAACAACATTTACACTTTTGTTCAATTCAATGTAGGTGATGCCAGTGTCACTGCCGGTAAACCCAAGCTCTCCATCAACTTGTCTGGCTCTGTGCAAGCAGAGCATCATCGGTCCTTTGAGCTTCCAAAAAACACTATTCTTGGCTTTGCTTGCTATGAGATGACTTTTGACTCTGCATTGGGAACTTTTGAGCTTGTGTTACCAGACTCCATTGATGGAGATGAATTGCATGTCACCAAAAAATGCATATTTGATGAACCAGATGGACAGAATGGTAAGTGGAATGTATAAAAAATATATCCATCAATAATCAAGAATTAGATGAGAAAATTAAAGTTATCTATTCGTATTTTATGTCTACTCTAGATAAAGCATTGGCTGCAGTATTTGGTGACCTTTTCAACTCTGCACATTTCTCCAGGATACTGAAAGTTTATAGAATGATCCTTGCTTATCCACAAGCTATTGCTCCTTTGAGAGACATGGTCAGTAATTTGCCAATTTCATTGAGGTTCCTGGTTTCCTGTGAAAATATGTTAACAATCTTTTAAAGATCTTTAAAATCAACAGAATTTCTACAGAGAAAGGATAACTTTATTTTAGTAAAAATTGAAATTGGTCTTTTAAATCCTATTTTCTCAATTTGCATGCAAATTCAACAGTTAGAAGCTGTTGACTGATTGAAATTCATGAGTTACATACTTTAGTTTACGTTGTGACACTTACTGAATAACCAATTTTAAAGGGAAAACTCACGTTTGGCATACAGCCCTTCAATAATAATTTTGAGTATACCTTAATTCCAAACAGCTTGAGGGAGCCCTTTCCTGTTCTGAAGAGAAGGGTCTGTCAAAGCCACTTTTTCTTGCTGACTTCAAAACTGGTGTTGGTGAAGGATATGAGAGCTGCAAAGAGCTTTTGATCTTATTGGGTTTTGAGTTAGAAGAAGGAAAAGATACAATGACTTTCTCTGAGACAGCCAGTGTTGGTGTGTTACGTTGCTGCACAGGTTTAGCAGAGGCTCTTGTTGGTGAGTTTTTAGTTGCCTTGAATCCTTATTTTATTTTCGTGAAGGTAATTATTATTGCAATCACCTTTAGTTTGAAATAATTGTGGCAGGTTTGTGATCCTGTTCGTTTCATTAAAAAAAAAGAAAACAGCTTTCATTTCACTATGCAGTTCTGCATGTCCCCTAATCTCTAGCACACGCAAGTTCAGCCAAATTTGCTGGTGATAAAAAGATGTTCAATTAATTATCTGGGACAGACAGAGAGATGGAATGACCAAAACGGGAGTTGAACCTGCAAGTTCAGAGATGCTTTACCAATGAGCTGGCGGATAAGTACATTGTAAGGCCATTAAAGGGGCTCTGTCATGCAAAATGATGTAATTTCATGACACCAAAAAAGTAGAAGGAAACATTGCAATAATCACAATGACTTAAAACTGTTGAACAAAATAAAAGAAATACAGCAAAAGGAAAGAGAAGCACGGATGAACACAAATGGTCAAGATTGAAACAGATTGGATTTGGGTAATCTTGAAAAAAACCGGCCCAATGCTTTTCAAGTTAATAACTGCATTGCTAAGTGGAGGTTGGGGGCCTGAGACATCCTGGAGCTTCCACTATTGGCAGCCAGCTCCAAGATGGAAAGGACAACTCAGATTTTGTATAATGTCCCTGAGTCACCATGAAAGAAAAAATTAAATGTTATTTTCATTCGCAAAAATTTAATGAAACTTAAACAACTTGACTAAAATTAGATCAACATAAGTGTTTATACAATGTACTTTGAAACAAATTTCAGAGTTGTCTCCACAACAGTGCAAGGCAATCAAAGAAGTTTCTGTTCAATACAAGGAACCATTGTTGTATCTCGTAAGTGAAATACATGTAATATTGTTTGTGATTTTTAGCGCTTCTTTGACGAAAATTTCCCTTAGACTCTGAATGATGTGTCAGTGGCATCAAAATCACCTGATATTTATGACTCAAAAGAATTTATAGATTTAGCCAAGACTAAGAGCAGAGCTCCCAGGTTATTTACTCTTACAATAAGTTAACCTGGCTTGAGCCTGTGATCCAATGGAAACCCAGTACCTGGTCAGTGGTAAACTTAAAGAAAAAACGTAGGTACGTCATGTATGGGGAATTATTAAGTCCCCAATACATATTAATTATGTCATTACATACATATTATGAGCTCTAAACTCACGTGATACTGGTCACATTGGCATATATGGAGGTATGGACATACATATGGTGACCAAAGCCAAATTTTCTCACGGGTTACCATATTTTTCTACCCACGAAGCTCTGCTAAAAAGATGAGATGCATTTTTCTGATAAAGACTCCCATTCAGGTTGTTGAAAACATCAGTTGATTTCAACCTTCAGATTTGATTGCAAGTACAAGCAAAAGTTCCCAAAATTTGGAGAGGTTTTGTCCCCAGGGCCCGCTTGTTCAAAAGCCGAAATCCCACATTAAAAATTGACCAAGGAGTTTATTTCTCTCCTCCCAAGTGCTGTTCAACTTAGGTATTTGGCAAAACTTTACATTAGAGGAAGTCAATCTTGAAAATAAATAATACAAAATAAGCCAATTAAAGAAACTTTCACCAAAAAGTTGAAAACATAAAACAAAAGTTTAACCTTATACTGGATTAAGTTAATCGGCTTTTGAACAACCGGGCCCATAATTCTAACTTGCAGTTAACTGCTTAATATTAACAGGTAATATTAGAGCGTTAACAACATTAGTGATTGTCTAAAGCAAACTTGATTTGAACAGTTCTTTGCATGACTTATTCTGTTGACCAAAGGTAGAGATACTGATGTCTTTAACAATGGTCCCTCAAGTTATACGATAATGATTCCATGGTTTCAAACCAGTTAATGGGGGTAGGGAGGGGAAGTAGAAGCCCAGGGGAATGATAGCAGAGGTGCTACAGGAGACGTGGCTTAGGGAAAGAGAGGAATTAGGAGTTGTACATGTAAGAGGCCAAGAAGCAGGAACAGAAAATTAATGCAAATCAAATTCAGTGTGATCTTTTGGGTAAGAGTGTCTCAGGTACCGTAGATGGAGAGAGTATCTGCATGGAATGGGGCTTGGTAGAGTGGAAAACAAACCCCATTTTGTCCTTGCTTAAGGACGGTGCCTACTATTGTTATTGCGAATACGTTCTGCGCATCTCGAGAGACTCGGATTTCCTATGGGTGGTGCTTATTAATACAGGGGATATTTTTGCGTGGTTCAAAACTACATGTGTGCGGAGAAAGTATATCTTAGCAAGTGCTCTTGGTATCCAAGATGAAAATTGGGGCTAACCATGCATTTTTCAGAGATAATTAATTAAGCTTCAATTTGGAAAAGAACGCCATACATTGCTTTGTATTTGAAAGCTTTTTTTAAATATTGTTGATTGATTATCTTCAAAAAATGCGTGGTTACCCCCAATTTTCTTTTTGGATTTCAGTAGCACTTGTTAAGATCTGCTTTTCCCGCATATTCAGTAAACCGCGCAAAAATACCTTTGAATTAGTAGGCACCGTCCTTAACCGCCACCCAAATACACCACTTGAAAACTTCTTCCGTCTACTTATTGCTGTACCAACTTTTTTTAGCTTAAGAATACAATGTATGGAAAAGCAACATCATCTGAAGACAAGCTATTTGAGAGATTGTGGACACATTCATCAAACCCTGCCAAAGATTTTCTGCTGACTTTAGGGTTTGAATGCAGTGAAAAAGTGGTGCGCTCTAAATGGGATTTTGAACACAGCTCAATTGAGGATGTCTATGTCTCAGTGTTTGTTTTGTGTTCAGCATGAATAATATTATTATGGTAATTTGTCTTTGTCTAATTATTACAAAATAATGTACACAAGAAATAATTAATTCTCAAGGATAACAGTAAAGATAAATATTATTTTAATGTACAGGCCTAGGCTTACTGTATCTTTTTGGCGATGTAAATGAATTCAATTTTGATGGGAAATGAACATTATAATGTCTTGGAACTAGAACACAAAAATCAGCCCAGAAATGTCCACTGTAAATTGTCCACCCCATTTATTTTATTTCATTGAATAACCCAGCATCAAAATGTTTGTCAAAAAATTAATGAAATTACTCTATTTTTGTTTGGTAGGCAAAGGATTTAGTCATTACTATTTTTTGAATTACTGGTATTGTTATTGCTTAGAATGAAGATGTCACAAAATTGCAAAGAACGTTGTTGAAAGTTTATTTTACAACATGATAAATAATAATATTGCTTTTGGTTCAGGCACTCATAATAAACATTTTCTGTGAAAACATTACTTATTGGAAATATTCTTTTGCCATTAATAAGTTTTTTAGTCGGAACCTAGTGAAAAATAATTGTGTTCCTGTTTAGAACTCTTAATTGATGTATCCATGGCAATTAAATTGCATCATGCAACTTGTGTCTCTGCAAGTTTTTGGGCATTAACTTCATCCATAATTCCTCTGAAAGACTCCACGCTGACCTGTTGGAAAATCAGAAAATCAGCAATATAACAATTATTATTGAAGGCTGAATGGTTTTGCATAGAGCAAGTGCAAGGTGAAATAAAATAGGACTCAGGGTTCCCTATGAGGTATTAGAGAGGTATTAGAGAGTTAACATGTAAGCATGCATGCGATATTTTTGACACACAGATGGTGACCGGAAAGGGACATTTCAAATGCCAGGACAGTAGTGTCTCCCAGATTATTAACCTAATCATCTCAAATGGAGGAAAAATACTTTCAATTAATAGCAAGGTTATGTGACAGGGCTTAGCGTTTATTGTGATTTTCTGAGAAGACTAGAAATTTTAGCAACAAGTTCCTCTCAGTTATAAGGTCCCTGAGTGTTGGTTCAGCAGTGGGGTTCTTTGTCCACTGTGCTAACCAGTAAACAGATAGATTGGCCAACATTAAGACAGTCTTTCAACGACTAACTATGCTTTCAATGGGTCAGTAAAGCAAATTATTAAGGATGTATGTTTTTTACCAGCCCACTTGGGTGCCTAGTGCTAGCCTGTTCCCAGATCTTTTCAAACACATCACTTGTCATCTCAACTCCTATTCCATCAAAGATTCTTCTGATCTGGACAATGAGAAGAAGAAGAAGAAGAAGAAGAAAAGTAAAGATGAAACAAACCTAGCTTTTATTGAAGATAATGCCTTAACTTGCCTTATTTCAACATGATACTTACCTCATATTGGTCCCTTGGTTGAAAAAAGTCCTTTTCATGAACTCCGTGATTGCTGTAGATTGATGGGTTTATTAACCCATAGGCATCAGATTCATCACCATAGTTCTGTGAAGTGTAAAATTATTGACAATGTGTAAGTTAACTTTAAGAGATTTGTTAAGTAGAACTTGAGTTAGTAGAGTCATTTATATTTACCACACTGGTTTACACAAGTGATAGTATTGTTACTCCCCCTTGAATGGAAAGCTGACCATCTCCTGGTTGCTTCTGGTAGTATGTTGCTGTTATCCTGTAACCCGTTTCCTCCTTAGAGTGACATGTATAGATTTTACTCAGTCATACGCCAGACAAGTTACTCATCATCAGAGGTGGGGGGGGCCTTATAGTAAGTACATGTAAGTAAGTAAAGAACTTTTATTAATACATGGCGATGTATTTCAAGCTGGTGGGGCCACACATACTGTAGGGAGTGAGAAGCGATTCAAGCAAAGACAACACTTTTAAGATGATAAACTTGAAGGAGGCAACTAGTGCAGTGGTGTTGCATTTGGGATCACCAAAGACAATAATCTTATTATTGTTAATCCTCCTAGTGGTCAGAGTGGTTTTCAACCAGGAGTAATGAAAGACAAGATTCTTGTCTCAAAACAACACAACGGTACAATACAATAACCCAAGGCATCAGAGTTGTGAGCACATATGACACCCCTTTCCTTATAGGCCTTAATTGAAGGGCTTGGTGCATAAGGGGCCATATCGATTATTTTTGGCCGTTTTCGATTTTGCTCAAAAGGTTAACGTTTTAATAATTAATAATAATACAGTATAGACTCGTTTGTCTCATGATGTGGTCACTTGTGATGTAGATCGCAACGTTTCGACTGCATACTGCTAGTCTTCATCAGGCAATGAGGTTGACTGGTTACGCATCACCTTTTAAGCAGGATGCTCCGCTGTGATTGGTTGGTTTTCAGCAGCTGTGACTGGTGCATTTCGATCCTTGGTGTTTTGGTTTGCAGTTCCTTTGGCTTTCCACTGTCGTACCGTTCTGCTGTTGTTGTGTTGCCTGATCGTGGGCATCCATGCTTCTGGAATTTCTATTTCACTATCCCTGTTGTTGTTGTTGTTGTTAGGATGAAGTCTTATGTGAATCGCCTGTTTGACCCTGCGTGCGTACCAATGAGGATCACGATCAATAAACTTTACTTCGTTCCAAAGCAGGTTGTGTCCGGTGTTGTTAGCGTCTTCTGAAACGGTGGAATGGATTTGCCTCTTGCACGGTCTGGGTATGGGCAAGTCGGGACACTTCCAAAATTTCAGCTGATTTTGAGCAAAATCAAAAATGCGACTTGAGCTCCTTATACCCTGTGCCCTTGTTACGGCAGCAACTGTGTTAGGATGTAACATGGGTCTGGGTGTGGTGTAAATCTTGGGATGAATGGCTGTGTGTGACAGGGTCATAAGATTCACATGCACATTGACAATTACGGTAAACACCTTTACTTACAGTTGTGTCAGCTACTCGTCTTGTTGTTGGTGCTGGTAAATCAGATCTGATAGTTGGCACTCCATAGGCTCGCCATCCTATTAAAATATAATACAGTGATTATGAGCTAATTACATGAGGTGCAGGGATGGCGCAATGGTGAGAGCTCTCCTCCCACCAATGTGGGCTGGGTTCGATTCCTAGACTTGGCATATCATTTGTGTGGGTTGAGTTTGTTGGTTGTTCTCTACTCTGCACCGAGAGGTTTTTCTCCGGGTACTCCGGTTTTCTTCTCTCCTCAAAAACCAACATTTGACTTGATTTGCATTAATTGCTAATTTCAGTTTATGGTGTCCCCAATTAGTGCTCCAGCACTAGAAGGCTAGAGACTTAAATAAAGTTCCTTTCCTTTCCTTTCCTTTTTTTAATGATTCGGGAAAGGTAAGCTCTCTACTGTAAAGGGACAAGATTGATATTTATAATGCATGGTGAAAGAAAGCTTTTAATTAGTTTTACAAATGAAATCCTCTTGGAACTGACCTGTTGTCCTTATTCCTCCTGCTACAGCATTAAATTGAGAGGATGAAGGGTTCCAGCCACCAACAGCCTTATCAATCTGTTTTTCAAGTCTTGTGGGTGACACGTCTCCTTTTGTCTGTTCCTGATACAGTACAACATGAAGTCTTAAAATTTTATGTAATACTGTCTTCATGGTTTAGAATCAGCAACATGTAAAACTGTTTGTAACAATGCAAGAGGCAAATCCATTTTAGCTGCATATTAAACTCCTAGAATATTCATATTTCCTTGTGTTCTTGACAATTAGACAAACCAAGGAATTAGCATCAAGTATTGGAGAAGGAGACTTAAAACCTACTCACAAAAATGCTGTTTTTTAAGATATACACACATTGTGAATTTAAATAATAACAATAATAATTAATTGTTATTATTATTATTATTATTATTAGAATTCATTGTTCCAGTAATTATTATTGTAAGCCTTGGGATTTTGCTGCCAAGGTTATGAGGTAGCCATTCTTATTGTGTTTATTTGAGATGCATGTGCAGATTTCTGATGTCTGTGTTGTGCCCATAGTTTCAAGGGCAGCATTTGTTGTGCACTGCATGTGATCCATTTCAAAATGCTACCTCTTGGCAGTATTCCACTTACTTATGGTAACTACTAGACAATGTAGAAAGTAGATGGAATTAAAGATACTCTCATCCTCTGAGATAGATAGAATGTTTGTGGTGAAAGTTTACTACAAGAAAGGGAAGAGCCCTTAGGCACTTACTCTTATCACCTCGACTATAGCTGTCCCTGGGTCTCCGAGGATGACATACTCTGGGCGTAGTTGTTTGAAAGCTGATTAACTTTATCCAGGACAAGCATAAGCTTTGGTTTCATTTTTTCAATTTTTGAGTGAAACTTTGTTTTGCTTATTTTTGTTTTTCAAGATTGACTTCCTCTAAGGTAAACTTTTGTCTGGGGTCAGAGCTGAACAACATTTAGGAGTAGAGAAATAAACTCCTTGGTTAATTTTTAAACTGGGGTTAGCATTAAACAGCTTTTGAACAACCAGGCCCTTGGGGGAGGGGGGGGGGGGGGGCGGGGGGCTGGACAATCTGTTAGCCAGCGAGTCATAAGTCTAAGCAGCCGTTTCAAATAGCACTGATAAACTGTTATTAAGTCTAAGCACCCATTTTAAAACGGTTAGCTTTCAATAACTGTGTGATTCACATGTTGACTCTCCATCTTGGCTTGCATGACTTGCAGCCATGGCTCGCATGCCTCGCATGCCTTGCATACCTCGCTGGCTTGCACATTGTCCAAACTCAGGGTCCATATCTGCCAGCACACCATCACCCAACTGATGAGCTACAGGTATGCAAAAGCACCTTTGGTTTTTATATGAATATGTTTACCTGAGCTTCATCTCCTTTCTCTGCTTCCTTTGTCTTTGAACCTGGCACTCCACCTGATGACATCTTGTCCTTCCAATTCAGGAAGTTTGCAAACTCTTGGTAATCTATCTGTCCATCACCATCAATATCACAATAATCTAGCATGCATTCCAACAGCTCGGGTTCCACAGGGAGGTTAAATTGAATGCAGACTTCACGCAGCTCATTCAAGGAAATTTTCCCAGACTTGTCCTGTAAAAGTTCAAATTTTTATTGTTAGATTCACTTTATTCAAAATGAAAACTCATTGTTATACCAGACATTACAATACATTTGGAACTGCTTATCCATGAACGGGGCTGAGTATTTTATTCTCTTATAGGTGCAGATTGCTTGCAAATTGCTTGTAGTGACTAGGATATCATGTTACTTTGGGTTAGCGCTAACCAAATGTCATGCAGCCTGGCCAGTATTAAAAAAAATCATTCATGAGTAGATAACTTAGGTGGAAGTTTGCAAATGGTAATGATTGAATGCACTTGTACAAGAGAATCACTGAAATTTTTCATCAGTTGGGTGGGTTTATAAGATGTGGTTTGATGCTACTTTAGTTTGAAGACATTTGCTATGGATTGTAGAACTTTCATAGCTAAATTCTTGCACTCCCAATAGACCATTTTACAGTTCTTTACTCCCACCTTGCTTTTATGCAAAGGCCTGGTAACTGAGCACAGCACTGTAAAATGGTCTATTCAAGTTACCGGTATTTAAGATATAATTACCTTATCATAATATTCAAAAGCTGCTTTAAGGTCATGAAAATTGTGGTAGTTGGCCTTTTTCAAGTGATGTCGCACTGCAGCCAGCACTCCTCTTTCTCTGTCACGGCCTCTAAGGTACTTGCTAGGAACCCTCATGTGAATCAAATCCCCCGCACCATACTCGTCAGGTTTTACCATAACACCAAATGAATGATCAGGAGCAACTCTCAAGGTGTCTTTGATTGGGTCATGCACTTTCCCAAGTTGTGGTTGGGTCCTTTCACGGAAGTCATCCACTCGCTTTGAGACAATTTTTGTTGTTTTTTCCCTAGTAAAGGGATAAGTAAATAACTTATCAAGATAATTTAATTACACCCTCCAAGAAAGTACATCACCTTGTTTAAAGGCTATGTATGCCAAGGTGCAAATACGTTATTATCAAGAAAAGCCTCACTGTGCTAATTATTACAGTGCAATGCGCCTTACTGTGGCCAATCAACAAACTTTCACATTTGACAACCTACCGGTATGTGTCAATATGTTAACTCAACAATCCATGCAACAGTGTTCAAATTACAACCATATGAACTTTTCAAGGAGGCGTGACTGTCAATGAAATTCGCACACCCTGATTGGTGGATTTTTGCAAAAAACTTTGTTAGGTGGCCACGGTAAGGCGCGTTACACCGTAAAATGAAATTTTCCATTATCAGTGATTGTCGTGATTTTTTTTTCATTGATTTCTACCGAATTGAGTGAGAGTTAGTTGGGTGGAGTGTCTACATGGAATGGAACAGAAATTATAATCTAAGGCAGTGTTTTTCATTATTTGTGTCTGAAAAGAGAACACTAGTTATCTGCTGGAAAAAAGTCTATTTAACTCACTGTTGTGTCTCATGGAGCCACTTGAGACTTTTTTGAACATGTATGCCATCATTATTGTGTGGTGTTTCTACACCAAACTTGCTTTCTTTAGGAATCCTGCTCCAGTCATATTTCCTGTCCACCATTTCACCTGCAGAAAAAAACAAGAGAGCAAAATATCAGAGGTGCCAACCTATGGAGATTTTTATCCCATCCATCAACTGAACCACAACGCTTATTGCTCCTCTAAATGTGATGATGATGATGATGAGTAGGATGAGAATGAAGATAATAAGTAGGATGATGATGGCAATGATGACGATGAGTAGGATGACAATGACGGAAATTATGATGATGATGATGATGATGATTATGACGACGATAATGACGATGATGATCAGTAGGATGACAATGGTGATGATGATAATGATTACATTATTGGTGGTTGTGGTGATGATGAGGGATGCCTAGATCAGGGTGATGTTTGTTTTGAGAGAGTATACCTTGACTGATCAGTAAAAGCTGTCTTTGTATGTTGGAACCAAGTGTTAACAAACCAAAGATTCAAAGAGACTTAAAATCAAAGAGGGTCTAATGAGCACAGAGGTGGTTCAAATGGATTGTCCTCGCTATTTTTCCTTTTTTTCCCTTTTATGACGTTGAAAATATATGAAAAGTTGTGTCAGGCCTGGAATTCAGCAGAAAGTCAAATAATACTATCTGTGCAACATTTTTCTTCACAGTGAATTTTACATCTTTTGCTATCATGCACTACTTTCTTTCCTTACAAAATGTACAAACAGTTCCCTTACCAACTTCAAAGTCATGATGGCTGACTTTGTAAAGGTGTTTTCCTTGAAGAGACTCTGTGTTTACCTGTGCTGCAGGCTTAGCAGGGTTCACCATTTCACCTGCACTTCCATCTGTAAGAATTTCAAAGGGTCACTGGAAATCATTCTAGTAAGAAAGGTCAACACAGTTCAGAAGTAAAGATCCAAATACCACATGGAACATCCTCCAAGTATTAGTATGTAGGGTCAACTCAGCATAAAACAAAGCTGGTCTTCTTAATCACTAAATTAAGAAGTCCAATAGACCTTATTCATAAATGGCGGTCACATTTATAATTCTTTTGTCCACATGCAAATTTGCATACCAAGCCTCATTTTAGAGCAAGAATTCTTTTCAATTCACTGTATGGTACCGAGGCTTGGTAGGCTAATTTACACTTTGACAAAAGAATTATAAATTGACCGCCATTTATGAATAAGGGCGATTGCATCTTTAAGTATACCTTTAGCTTCTTGCGGCATCTTCTTCCTCATCGGGCATCCCAATTTTCCTTCAACTTTTTTTAAAACCAAAAATTTGCAAATTCCACTTTGATCTGGTTCAGTGAATGCAAATTAAGGCACAAGTCTAGTTTGTCCTCTTTTAAATCAGGAATCAGCTTTTTCGAGGTTACTATTAATTCCCATCTGTCCATAATTTATCCATTTTTCCCTCCCTAATTCTCCATCCACCCATTGCTGTTTCTTTGTTTGTTCATTCATTGACATTCACCTTACCTTTGATGGTTTTAACTCCATACATGACATCAGTTCGACCAATTCCCTTTGGTAAACCTGGCCTCTGATCATGAGAGCTTCCTGATTTCACAAGGAGAGGAAGAGCAGAAAGAGTGTTCAGAGAAGTACTTAATTTATACATAACATGATAGCTGCTTTTATTAGAATTTACAGAGGGTCATGAAGGGGTAAAATGGAACCTGTGATTGACATGGTTTTTCCTGGGAAAATGGGATTTGATCATTGGGAACTGGGATTTTGTTAACTGTGAATAGGGGATTAAGAGTCCTTGGTGCAAATGGGATTTGTATTATTAGAAAGGGGGGTGGGGGGGGGGGGATACTCCCTTATATGGGCTATATAGGTATGAGCGGCACCAAAGAGTATGGTTTTTTTTTTACTTTTTTTTACATTTTGGTCTGCAATAGGGTGTGGTTTGTGCACTCAAGCCTTGCATTGGGTTTGTTTTTTAGATGCTTTGGCGTTTCTCTTTTTCATCACACTCTTTTTAGCTAAGTGACAACACTTGGTAGAATATCATAATTATTAAATTATTTATAGTATAAGAACTGGTAACCGTGACTTACAGTGTAGTGAGCAAATTACAGTGCCAGAAACAAGCTATCTGAGATTGAAATTAGAATAATACTGACATCCTAGGCTTCCTGACAACTCGCGTCACTATAGGTCCAATGTCCCTACTGGTTCTACATGTATAGATCATAATATAGGTGTCCTCAATTTATTCCCCTGGGACAAGTACAAGTAATAGAGACAAGTTTTTAAAAAATTATTATTTCAACCTGACTAGCTATAAGCATGATGTGTAATCACAATATATTTTGTGATAAATTTTCACGAAGATAGGCCAGTAACTTGAATTTGTCAAATGTTATGATAGTGGAGAGATTTGAGTCCCATTACAATCCATTCCAAAGAGGACAAGCAAAAATTACCTAACGGTGCATTCCTTCTGCTGGCATAAAGACTCTCTTTTTTCTCAAGCATCCGTTGTGAAAAGAGGCTCTTCCTTGTAGGGTTAACGAGATCCCCTGCCTTGAATATTAATAAATCACAAGTTTTCAAGATGACAGTACACTATTTATTTACAAATGCTGATAACGGCTTACCTATCTCGAGCAGGTTTTAGATACATAGTCACGATGAGAAGAATTAGAATGAACTAAGTGCCATATTTAAGTAAAAAGATTTTTAATAAAGGTTTTCAGTTCATTAAATTCTTTTAATTTTTCACACGTGAATAGAAAATCGTAAGTAAACTTAACTGTACTATATGTCAAGTTTTTCTTTATTTGTACAGACGAACAGGTGTTTTCCATAGGAAACAATTTTGGGCATAGCACAATTTCGCGGAAAACAAAGACAGTGTTTTTACAACCTTTATTTTTTTAAGTCCTTAAGCATTTTACTACAATTAACACTAGAGAACATGAATAATCTTCTGAGGTTGAATAAACATGTAAACGAATGAATGAATGACGATGAAATTACTCACGACAAGCGAGGTTTTGGTGCTAACTCCATGAGAAATTTGTGAAGCAACGTCAGGGTCATTTGCTCTGCCATAAAACACTCGTTCTTTTCCTGCCTTTGGTTGCGTTGTTCCTCGAAACTTTTTCACTGTTTCTGGCCTGGTGGGCTAAAGGCAACCGCAACTTAACAAATTTATCGTAATGAGGGAAAAATCAATCCTGAATTTGAAGTAGTCTCAAGTTACTTCAGCTGAAAGAGTCAATTTTAACTTACACATTGTGCTATTTGCAGGCAATCTCCGGAGGTTTCTCCTGTTACATTGAAAAGCTTTCCCGCCTTAAAAAAAATGGAAAAGATATTAGGATTTCAAATTGATGTTTTAAAGCGGTAATTAAAACTCAAGGCTTCCGTTGCAAGGATCGGTGCACTGTCAAATTTGCACTGTCTCAGAGGGAACATGAGAAAGAATTGCGTCGAAACCGCTGTCTTGTAACTAGCTTAGAAGCAATTTTTATTCCTTTTATTGCAGGTACGATTTACGTCTTTTCTTTATCCTCAACAACAGTCTCTTTATTAGTAAAATCAAATTGCTTTACTTCTTCACTTACCGCAGTAATTCCTGGATTTCGGTCAACAAATCTGCCGGTGTTGCTCAACATTTTTCGCTCCCAAGTTCTTGCGGTAAATCTAGAATAAGTTTCCCGAACGTTCAAGCTCAGATTCTCTCGGCAGTGTAACTTTCCTGATGTATTAAACTGACTATATATAGCTTGTCCAGGTATCGTTTTGTGTGAGAAGTAATTCAGAGAAAATTGCTTCCACTGAAAATGAACTGTCCGAGTTGTATTGAAAGCGCACCGTTTCTAGGAGACGGTTGCCAGGCTACCGAACAACTCGTTTCCTGCGAAGTTCACTTCCGGTTCAAATTCTTGCTGTTCCACAAATCCCCACCAATTTGCTTCTAACTGGCTCTTTAGGCATGCCCATGTCGGAAAATAATTACAGAGCATAATGCTCAGGTATCAATGACTAATGTGAACAAAACTCCTGAAATCAATGAAAAAAGTAGAACATTGCGAGAGATAAGAGAATGCGTGACCAAAGCCAAGGCTTGGTCGCCATTTTGTAAGAAGAACGGCGGCTGATGTTTAGTTAATGCGCAAGGGTAGTCGATTCCTGCAAACAGATGGCAAAAGTTCCTTGGTGTTGCCTCAAGAATGGTCTGGAAATCCGCCGAATTTTAAACGGAATGTGGCAAATTTCTGGTGCACATGGTCACATAAATGCAATCAACGCTTCGCGTGAAATGATTGAATATTATGACGCTGGATTGACATCCTTTGATATGGCGGATATTTATGGTCCCGCAGAAGACATCTTTGGCGATTTTTTAGAGCAGCTGAAGACTGAACGAGGCGAGGATGTGAAATGCAAAGTACAAGGTACTTTATTGCAATTGTTCAAGTCGTTCGCAAATCGCCCCCATTTTGGTAAAAGCTAACCTCTTATATGTGCTGATATCACCAAAAAATCATGCCCCAGTTGTTCGAAGGGTGGATAGCGCTATCCATTGAATAAAACAATTGCTTTCGCAAGTGTTTATCCGCTAGATTGTGATTTTCCGGTGAATAGCGTTAACCACCTTTTGAACAACTGAGGCCAGTGCTTTAAACTAATTTGGGAAATAGGCTCCTTAACCAGACTCGAAAACTTTAAACTCTCATCAAGTCAAGATGAGGGGCCAATATATAATGTTAGTCCACGGTATTTTAGGTTACGAAAGATTGAAGGTATAAGCTTGGTTGTCCATTTGGCAAAAAGTCTGGAAACCCATTGTTAGATTCGACAAGTAAGTGAACGTCTATAGTTGCATTGAAGACCAACTAAACTAAAGTTGCTTCCTCTTTAAAGACGTTATTTTCCCATTACTGTTGTACAGAGCCACAGGTCATTAAGATTCCTGTTAATTCAAACTCCTTAATCCTTCCTTTAACTGCACTGAACATTCTGTCTCAATAATTCAGAATTTGTAGGAGAACATATTTCTTCCATGGCCTTGCTAGATTAGGGTAACAGATGTTCTTTATATTTTTCCAAGTGGTCTTGATAGCACAAGTGTTACTAATATTTTTAAAAATACATTGTGTGGTTGTATCTTTATATCATTAGCCTCAATCCATATTGTTACTTACCAACAGGGTTGACCAAATGGGTTCCTCACCTTGGATCACCAATAACCAGAGAAGTGACCAAAGGACAAGTTCGTCTTGCCATGAAAAGGATGGGTGTTGAGAAGCTAGACATGCTACAATTTCATTGGTGGGATTATTCTGATGACAGATACATTGATGCTTTACACTATCTTAATGAACTAAAAATGGAAGGCTCAATTGGAGAACTTTCCTTAACTAATTTCAACACGGAACATCTGCAGAAAATTATTGACCAGGGTATACCAATTTCCACCAATCAAGTGCAGTATTCAATTATTGATCGACGCCCAGAAGTGAAGATGGTCAAGCTTTGTAGAGAACATGGTATTAAACTCCTTGCGTATGGTGTCTTGGGTGGAGGTCTGATATCAGACAGATATCTGAATGCAAAAGAACCAATCGGAAGATCTCAGTTAAAAACTGCATCACTGGCAAAGTATAAGCAGATGATTGATGCGTGGGGGAACTGGGAATTGTTCCAGGAACTCTTGCTCAAGATGTCAGAAATTGCACAGGCACACAACAGCACCATAGCTAATGTTGCTTGTCGCTACATTCTTGACAAACCTGAAGTTGCAGGAATCATAGTTGGTTGTAGGTTTGGGGTACCAGGGGCCCAGCATATTGAAAGCAATATGAAAAGCCTGGATCTGGAGCTCAGTCCAGATGACATTCAGAAACTAGAAGAAACTCTTAGTAAAGGTGAAGATTTGTTGGAGACAACAGGTGATTGTGGTGACGAGTATAGATAGGCAATGTATTGTATGGGTGACATACATGTACATGTAGAAATTAGGAGATGCTTTATCCAAATCTCAGAAGGAATATAAGAAAATCATTATAACAAATTACTCAAGTATCAGTGGATGCGTGTTAATTAAAAATCATTATTCATACAAAGGCAAGAAAATGATCTGATATTTTGTAAAAAGAAAAAAAATGGAGTGTCATACATCAGTATCATAGTAACTTACATGACACTTAATTTACATTTCAGCTGGCCGAGCATTTTGATTAGAAAAAGATGTTCAATTTAGAAAGAAACAAATTTTGCGATCAAAATGTTTTGACTGTAAGTCATGGTCACTCTACTTTATCAATAAGACATAGTTGCATGTACAGACTGAAGATAATCAGAAATTTGCTTATGTTAAGAAGCTTTTTCACCGCACTGATTCACCTTGTTTAGAACCAGAAGTGATGCAATATTTTTTCAGCCTGTATCCTTCCTTACATTGTTTATTTCTACTGATTAAAATAATGTTCTCACTTGACAGTGGCATGCAGTAAAAGAAAACAATATTATTACAGATTAGGAAGGCATTGTAGGCATATAAAAACATTGATATTAGCTTCATTGCTTGCATAACAAAGAGCTGTTTATAGTACTTTGTTTATATGATGGTGCAGATTAATTGCTGCTACGTGACTTTTTGCACAGCAACCAATTATTGTTTGTGCTGATAATAATAATTACTGCCCCAAATTCACTTTCAAACAAATTTTACAAACATCATTAGAGACTGTCCTAGTTTCATGTCAAAAGAACTCGTTTGATTGAGACTGATTAACTTCTGGGAATTGGACACTTTGAGTTTTATATCAGACTACAGTATTCTGTTCTTTTCAAATTTAAATTTAAAAAGCCAGTGTGTTATACCTGAATGCTCCCATTAAATTTATTGACAACATGATAATTAAAGTACCACATTAAGTAACCGAAACAAATGTCCATTTAGTTGTTTTGGATCCCTGGAGCATTAACCATTTAATGGAAGGAAAAACAAAATACAAAGGAAATTGTCTTATCTGATTCTTGGCTTATTGGAATACTAATGATTCTTTCTCCCAAAAAAAAAACATTGTAGAGCAAGTGCCTTTAACATACAGTAGTAATTAATATAGTCATGAGAAAGTTTGTAAAGTAATGTACATAGCAAAACATCTGAAGATAGTGATATAAAAGTGTAATCATTATTATATGTTAGGCTTCAATATCATTTGTGGTATGTGGCACCTTATTATCAATGAAATCATCAAATCGTTTGAAAAACAACCAATTGTGTTGCCGATGTAGGATTACCTGTTGACTTTACATACAACACTAGGCATTAGGGAATAACCGTAACAAATAATTATCATTATTGTTGTTGTTGTAAAACCGTGGTTTCAATGGTAACGGAAGAAAATTTAGATTGTCATTGTACAGCACAATGAACATAGCCACAGTAACGTTGAGCTTAGTAGCTTTCATCTGAATGGTATAAATAATGTAACACACACTGAACAAGAACTGCATAACAGGTCATGTGTTCATAGCTGTTGACCAGTATTGATTCCATAGATGTTCATTGTGCTTTCATTATTTCATTATAACAATAATTTATTATTATATTAGTTATGAGTAGCATTATTCTTATTTTTCCAGTGGCCTTTTGTAGTCTTCAACCCTTTGAGCCCTTCTACTAGTATCACCACAGCCTGCATATATCTGTTGTGGTTCAATTTTTCCTTTATAATTTTTATTTTTTTTATTCACCCAAATTCTAATAATTCAATATTTATTGTTGTACAAATCATGTGAATTTCCTTTGCAAGCATTCAATCAAGTGACTTGATTGTGGAAGTTTGATAGGTACAGTAAAGCACTCATCTCATTCATGTATCATAATACTATCCTTGAATGACCCTGTATTGACATTAAGGTTGCAAGTGTTGAGACTAATATTGAAAATTAAATCAAAAATTACATAACCCTAATCCTTCTATAATAATAGAAAATGTGCAATATAAATATTAAATATTATTATTATTTTTATCATTATTATTATTATTATTATTATTAGACAGAGCAAGTGGCTCTGACAAAGGGCTGCCACTCAATTTTTATAAATCCAAATATTCTCTGTGTACAGGATCATCATGCAACCCAGGGAACAGTTGCATATGCTTCCACAAGAAACTCTGCACTTTATCTAACATATAATTCACATACAAGGAATATTAATGAAGGTGCTAACTGCTGTGGAATAAATCCTAACTATTAATGTGTAAACAAATGGGCCATTTTACCAATACAGTTGTTTGCTCAGTGACCTAGCCTACATGTATGCATGTCTGCAAGGCTGCTGGTGACATTGTATTGATATAGACCTCACTGCTTTAATTGTGTTGTTGTAATTCTAATTAGCCTACATTAGCATTAGAAAAATACAAAGATTTGTATAAAACCAGGGTCACCGGCAGCCTCCATTCTCAGGCCAGGTAACATAGCTACAACTGGTCTGTTAGATGTTGGAAAATGATAAATGTTAAATGGGAGCACTTTGAAAATATTGAAAATACCGGTATTTTTGATTGTCAAATTTTTTAAATGTACGAAAGATGATGTAGTTGTAATTAGCATCCATGATTTGAACATTTCGTGATAAATTAAGCAAACAGTTTACATGCTTGCAAGTGTTTTGATGTCTTTACTACATTTACTATAGTCATTCCTGGACAATCGTTGGGTGTGCCAAATTGAATGAGATCCTCATTGTTAAATATCTGTCAATTAATCACGAAATAGTCATAAACGCTTTTATTTATGCGAAGAAATCCAAGGTAATTAACAACATGTCATGTTGTGAATGTTACCAACGCCATCAGCCTGAAAATGTAGCATTTTAATGGTCCAAGGCTGCTGGACCGTTTGCTGCATAATTTTTAACCACAAACCCCTATTGTTAACTTGCTTTTTATTTCAGGAAGGAAATTAGTTTCATTATTCAATCCTCTGATGCTTAATTAATTAAATTTTGAAGGACTATCCGTTGCGAAATGTATTTTCTGTTTGTTATGCCCGGTTCCTTTAGAATTTAGTGTTATAAACTTTGCTTAGCCTTAGTTTGTGGTTGTGCGTGTGTGTGTGTTGCATGTTCTAGCAATGCCTGTAATTAATCTTTTTTGGAAATGCTATGTAACAGTGTAAATAAATAAATAAATAAACAGGAACAAAAAAACAAAAAAAAGTTTCATTGCATTGGAATTATTTTTGTCCCTATGATAAACTTGCTTAAAGCAAAACTGTGAAAAGAGGTTATGGTATATTTTAAATTTTAAGGCCTGTTTAAGGAAAATGTCTTTCCAAGTCACTTTATCTTTCCAAAACCTTATAAATAGTAAAATCCTATATTTTTTAGAATTTGTTTTATATATTAGTCCCTGTACATAATTTGTCACAGCCTCAGAAGCCATCAAACTGGGAAGATTATTATTAAAGCGCATATATTTTTAACATTTTGCTGGGACAAAATCATGTAAGGATTTTCCATTTGCCTTTTGTACGAGATCATTGAAATTAAAATAAATAAATAAATATATAAATTATGTATACATGAAATTTTAATTTCATTATGAATATTAAACTTCACTGAGATATGACCAGCCACTTTAATTTGTATTCATTTATACCCTCAATAATTCATCATTACAACAATTATTAGAAGATAATTTAAAATTATAATAAAGTGAGAGAGAAATAATAATTATTATTTTCAACTAAGCTTCTCATAAGGAGTAAGGGCAATGTCTGCTCTGATGTTAATAAATTGGCCTCAAATGGCTTAAAGGCTTCCTTCATCTTATAATTTAAAAGATTTCATGTTTTGACATGGGTAGCAGATAAGGAAATGCTGATATTTAATTAACAACTTTGATCATATCAACACAAAGATGTAAGATGTGTGTGGATAGTACTGGATAAGGTAAAATTTAATTTTAAAAGATTAAGGAAGTCTCAAGTTTATTAATTACGTGTCAGTTGAAATTAATAAGGTTCTCAGAAAAAAAAAAACATCAGTTATTTCTAATGACTGTTGGGTTTGATTATCGTTCAACAAAACTTTCATTCTTAAAATCTTAATGTTTGTCGCACACCCTACTGGAGTTTTAACATTAAATTGATATCATTTTCTTAATAACATGCTCTAATCAGGATACAACAATGACTTAAGATATGTTTTAATTCAAACTGAGACAGAATTGAAACTAAACAGGAAATCAAAAGTACAGAGCAGCTGTGGGATTCATTAATTTAAAGGTGTTTTAACAGATTAACCTGATGAATTAATCAGTACTAGAGAGAGGACAAAGTAAGTTTAAGTAATTCCATAAATGCAAGTATATTGATAGTGTTATACTAATCTTTGTATACTGGATTATTTACAATGAAAGTAGTCCAGACAACTGAAAGTTAGGCATAGGTCTCCTTTGCTAGCCTCATTTACAAATTTTTAATGATGGTTAAACACTGAAGAAGCTAATTTTTTTTTCTCGGTACATGATTCTACATATTGCAAGTTCTTGTACTAAATTGTTTAATTTTGTTACTTTTCCTCTATGCATCATGAAAACATGTATCTTAGGTTTTCAGTGAATGGACCAATGTCAGGTCAACTCGGCTGTGATCTGAATCAACATAATTATTTAGGGGCCAATTTTTTTCACTTGTTTGCATAGGCTTGACTGTTAGGTATATACAGTGTATATACTTGGAAAGAAAGAAATATCATAAAAAGCCCATGTTTACACAAATTAGTCCTTTGCAAGTAATGAAGTCTATGCTCTTTCTTCCAGACCATTGCAACTTTAATAACAGTTTAGCTTGCACACTACACAGTGTTGTTCATTTTGATGTCTTGGAAGTTAATTTTGTAATGGAAACATAAGATTTAGGTATCTAAAACAAAAAAAAAAAAAAAAAAAAAAAAAAAAGATTTAGGTCTCAGACGGACTTGAGCCAACTCTATATTTTTTGCCATATGTTTCAGAATTAGGGGAAATTTTATGACATTTTAGGAGTCTGGCCATCATATCATGATCACACATCTTGTCAAAATCTTAAAATAACACTCTGCTCATCTCCCAGAGATACTATGACAAATCCTATTTGACTGCAATAATTGTGGCTCTGACCTCTTAATTAAGAAACAAAAAATCAATCAAGCAAAACAGAATATTAAATATCGTGGGAAATGTTTGTGTAAAATGATATGCAACTGTTTGTGCAGTGATGGGTCTGTGCGACCTGTTGATAACCTGACAGTGTGTGATCTTGCTTCCAACTGAGTAAAATAGAATGCATTTCACTGGAGAGCAACAAACCTAAAACCTTACCAGCATGATTTATCATGAAATAATTGTGATAACAAGTATTACCCTTTATCATTGATTACTCTTGGTATTTGGCCTTTTAAGGTACTTTCAAGAGTCTGTGCAAGAAATCTTGAATAGTAACATTTCCACTGCAAATAAAAAAAAAAGCCCTTGGATGTATGAAATAAGGATTTTGTTTACTTGCTTTAAATCAATTTTGCTTTTTAGATTGATGGCTAAAGGAAGCATGTAAGGCATCAAAATGTCTGGCTGTTGTGTAACTTAAAAGGAAGAACAATTACTTCAGAGTCTAAAGTAAACACATATGCCTTATTGAGATAATAACTGGCCCAGACCTCATTATCAAAGAAATATTATTGTAATAAAGCTAGACAGTGCATTATTTTAACTGTGCACATGCAGTGTTCACTTTTCTAATTACTTAGAAGAGAGAAAAAGGTTTTTCGACAGATTGGAGACAATGTCAAATTTCTAAGTAACTCGGAAGATATCCAGTGAATAATTTGTTCTTTAGCATTTTAACAGCAGACGTTTTCAAGCTTCTGCAAACCAAAAAATTAATTCGGTCATTCACTTAAAAATGCACTAGGTATATTAGATATTTTCCAAAACTTAGTAATGGCTAATGCAAAATAAAAAGCCTCTCATCCCTTGAAGCTCTTAGACGAGATGCATCACAGAAAAATAATCTAAAAATTGAAACCATTCCAGGTTTTGTTTGATAAAAATAAAAATTACACCATCGATGCTACTCGTAAAAGACATTAACTTAAAGTTTAATGATAAACCGATCCAGCTGCACCACATTTTCAATTAGTTACTTTGTTCTTCCAGTTGAAGAAAAATAATGGATCAAGCGCGAGTTGTAGATTGTGTGATTCCTTAAATATCTGTTATCGTTAAAATTAGTAGATCACGTTTCGTAGATCGATATCATTGTCGATTTCAGTCCACTGATTTTTCATGCTCGCAGCAATGTGCACAAATTCTAGTTATGAAAAATAAGGACATCTTCAGCTGTAGCATAAACGATTAGATAAATAACCGAGGCGCTTACAACGAGCGCCGTTTCGACTTCACCACAAAAGTATTGAATTCTAAGATCTGGACTTGGTCGCAGAGGCAGATAACACACTTCCCCACCGAAAGTAAACACGCAAAAAATTGATGTAAACAAATTTCTTGTCAAGGAAGCGTGAAACCCTTTAACCTGACCAATTAATGCTCTGCTATTATTAAAATGTACTGGCTTAAATTAAATTTATTATCAATGCAAGACGAGGTCTGGTTTTTAAAAAAAGAGTTAATAATAATGTAGCTTATACTTCTGTGTCCTTATTAATCCAACAAAACTGTGCTAAGGACAATATTTTGTCAGTTTTTGTAAACTGAAACAGAACTGAACGGCAGAGATGTGGAATGCTTTATCTAGTCAGTCTGTCAGATACATGCGATTTTCTTTCAATAAACAATGACCACGTACGAAATTTTTCTTCAAAAAAACATCTGGCTTCAGTTGTAACATTAATGAAGAGCAAATCGTCCCCTTTACTGTGTGAAAACATACTTGACAAAACCAAGAAGGTTCGTTTTTTTAATTTTAATATTTCTGTACACTAATTTTTTCTGTCCTCGGCATACACAATGCCAAATTTTACACATACATAACGAGATTTCTTGTGTTCGTCTTAGAGCCTGCAAAGGTAAATCTCCCATCTCAAATATGTTTACATCTGATTTTTCTCCAGGCTATTTGGATATTTTCAACGCACGTACATTAAACGATGTTTTTAGATCTCTTTATAACGCTTTATACGAGGATTTCATATGGAATTTAATAATACAAAATCCTTTAATTTATTCCCATCGGACAGAGTCCTTTTCTTCTAGGCTTTCATTTCCTCTCAGCTTTTATGCAAATGATTCTGCCTTTCTTGTCGTCCACACAAGGCCTGACCAAAAAGCTACTTTCCTCCCTCCTACGCCGATCATATTCAACTCTCTGCACATGAAACTGCAAAGAAAGCACATGTTGCTTGCTTGTATAACCGGGATTGTGGTACATCATAGACACAAGGGTTCACCTCGTGAATTATTGATACTAATTCAAACATGTTTGAATGAAAGGTAGCCCGATGAATTCCAAATTGCAATATTCATTCACCTACAATTATATTTTCCCCTAGCTACGCGTGTCTTTTCATATGTAAAGCTAAATGGTCCGACCTTGAAAAGCAGCGATCACAGTGAACACATTTGAACGGTTTTGCTCCTGTGTGTTTTCTATAATGTCGTGTAAGTTCATCCGAGCGAGCGAAACGCCAATTGCATCCATCCCAGGAACAACGGTACGGTTTTTCACCAGTATGAGTGCGTTGATGAGCTTTAAGATGAGAGCTTTTCGTATAAACTTTTCGGCATCCACTAAATTGGCAACGATGAACTCTTCTTTTACTCTCGGAGTCTTTGTCTTTTGGGCTAGCTGCCCTTGCATTTCCACTTGCGCCTTTCACGCGTGGAGAGCGCGAAGCTGGTCTGCCCGATCGCTGTTGGGAATTATTGTTGAACAGTTGCACTGGTGATTCTGGTGAGCTCGGTGGTGTTAGTGGTAAAACTGGCTTAGGAATTTTGCTAATATCTTCGCAACTTGCTTGAGTAGGTAATGTGATCTTCAGAGGCTTTACTGGGAGATCCATAGATGGTTTAGTTTCCGTTGGAGTTTCTGGAAGGACGGTTGGCACAGAGGGAAATGTGGCAATTGAAGTGAAATCTATCGGTTTAATATCCCAATCGTCGCCAAATGGAAAATTTGTCTCGTCAAAAGGTTGCAATAAAAATTCATTCCAAGGAGCAGGATTTGCTAAATTTGAGTCTTTGCTGTCCAGAGAAGATGGCTCTGGACAAAGATAACGATCCATTTCAAGCCTCGTCTGGGAAGAGAAAATAAAATACATGAGTTTGTGCGCGAAGAGTTGATTCCGAGCGCGAAAATGAAATACACAAGCAATACGAAAGGAAATAAACATGGCTGATTTACAAAACAGAAACGCGGTTTGCGAATGACGATTAGCTTCCTGCCAGAGGTCTAATGTTTGAAAGGCCACATGCCTTGACCCAAAGCACAAAATGATAGCAAAACTCCAGCATAAAAACATGCAGACATACCTGGGCCCAATCGTCTTCTAGAGAAGGAAGCGAGTAGAAAAAGCCAGTGTCGTGAACGGTTTGCAGTTCGTGGAATATTGTGGCGCACGGTAGAGCAGAGTGGAGATCCATGTTGTTTGCGTGTAGAGAGAGAGAGAAGTGAAAGTTGAGCGCCACGGATGACTGAAATGAAGGAATGTCAGGATAACACAACACTCCGCTTCTGTCAAACGCACTCGCCGACGCTCAAATTAGACGGAAAAATAATACAAGGGACCCTTGGGTGCCTTAAAGTGCCGAGTGTAAAATTGTCTTTTCGACATGTGCACGATGATTGGCAGATGGTATTGAAATATAACCAATCAAATCGTTCGTTTTTTCAACAATCATATTCAGTCAAAACAACAATAGAGTCTGACCAATCGACAAATCACTCAACAAAGGCCTTATAAGGCATAGACTATTTTAAGCTATGATATAAAAAATCAGCTGGAACGAGCACTGAACTGAGTGCTTGCAAATTTTTCTTTGAAAAAAAAGTTAATGTACGAGTGAAAGCTGTTTGCGCGTTGGCTTCCACACCGACCATCATTCGTTTATTGCAATCAACACAAAATTACCGGTTAATTTCTAATGGTATCAAAGTGATCTTCGAATTTGCGGTTGTGTGACAAATAGTAGAATACATGATGTCAGATTCCCACGATGAAAGAGTGATCTCGGCTGTTGTTATTGCGTACTTGCTAGAATTGATAAAAATACACAAAAAGACGTGAAAAGCAGGATATTGCGCCAAGACGACAAAATCGTCATATTTCTTTTGGTGTCGATTACTATGCGTGACTTTTACAATTTCAATGTTTACTGTTTTCGCGGCGCATTTAAAATAGCAAAGTGCAGAACGAAAACAAACACACCAAATAGCGAGAATGAACTCTTTGTAACAAAGACACGACCTTTTGCTGTTCTCGAAGCTTTATTTAACTTAAAAAACTTCAGCTCTTACAAGACGTATCGCTTTTCTAGAATTTGAGCGCGAATATTTCAAAAAGAATCTATATTATAAATGAAACCAACAAGAAATGAACATACATTGTCTGCTCATAGAGGCAAGACAACGTTACGATCTGAATTCAAAGAAACCATAGATTTTGATCATTTCTGTTGTAATATTTAAACTCATTTAGGCAGAATTACTATCCTGAATAATCCTTTTGTTTTCAGCAAAACAAGAGTTTTGCACCGCAGGGCAAACTCATCGGAGAAACATCATTAACTTGTCAGTCAATAAAATGTCAAAAGCTTGCCGCGAACGCGCGAAAAATCTTAATGCAAACACTCTCGAGATCCGATAAATAAATATTTGCCCGTAATATCATGCTCGAATTGTTCTGCATAATATTACTAACAAAAATACTTTATTTTCAACGTATATAAAGCACGATCGCTCTTTGCTGGGAAAAAAGAATGTTAATAAATCTAGTTGAGCGACGGTTGTTCATAACTTAACAAGACAGAACTCACCAATAACATTTGCATGAGGAGTCAATGCCCAACAAGTCTAATAGCTTTATTAGAATCAGCTCAATTTTTCTAGTTGTTTACATACCGCGGTTTAGCTGCTCTATTTATAACAAAGTGGTTTCGTGGTACGTTAACAGGAGCAGAGAGCGAAAATTTACAAATCCCTGGATCAGTTTGGCGGTAGCTCTTGAAAAAGGACACCGCAAAGTTTCTTCCTTTGCACTCAGTTGGAAAACATCCGCAAAAAAAACAGTTTTGGCGCGATTCTTGAGCAGGCAAGACAACAGAGAAAACAAAAACAGCCAATATCCTAATACTAAAAAGTGGGTTTTGTTAAAACGGAATAGGAAGAAGGATATGTTCGAGAAAGGTTAATTTCTGTATATCCTGGACAACTGCCGCAATTTTTCGCACTTTTGAGGAGCAAGTGGGTCACTCCGATTGGAAAAAAAACGCAAAACAGAATCTCTCTTGGAAGCGGCCCACTTCTCTCCCATTACAAATCCACTCAAATTTTCAGGCTTTAAATTTCTTTCCGCATCATTGCTCAGCACTCGGAAGTAATGGAGACTTCAAGTCTGGGATTTTCAATGAAGACATAACAGCACGATAACAGAATTCGGTCGATTTACTAAAAAAACAGATTGCAACATTAAAGTCATGCCCAAATTCTCATGGTTCACTCGCATGCTGTATTAAATATAACTTTCTTCAGACCTAACTGCATACTCAGTTTTCTGGAATTTGCCAAGTCCCTAATTGCTTTCATTAACAATTTTTAGCCGCTTTAGCGAAGTCACGCACCAAGGCGATGCGCACAGACCTAAGATTTTAGCGATAAATTATAATGAAACCAAAAAAAAAGTCTCGGTCAGCTCGAGGATATCTGCTGTATTCATGATCACGCTTTAGGAATGGCTTTCCAATGTCAGTGTTTTTAAAAATAACTTAACGGGTTTCCCCTAAACTCGCTGTAGGTGTCCTCTCAAGGTTGGTCCGGTCTATGTCTGGATCTCGAATGTCACACTCCAAAGCATAGTTAGTGGGTAACGATTACAAGAAATACTTGCCGGAAATGAATCACTGCATTGGCAACATACCAAGCGATTTGATAACTTTAACATCATTATCTAGGATTTATATTGGCACAAGACGAAACAGTGGATGTTGTTATAAAACGAAAGGAATTCAAAACGGGCCAATCACAAAACACTGTGAAGTGCGTGTACGGCAACAAAAAAATACCCCTCGCACTGTAGTTTTCCATCAAATTGGGTGAGAAAACAACACCTTCCAACGAAGCCTATTAATATGTCTTGCCAAAAAGCCAGTGGTTTGTAAGCGGCTGTAAAGCAAGTGAGGCTACCACGCAGTGTAACAAAAGCATAACGGATGATTGGCAAAAACCTAACCAAATATTAAAATCCCTTTTTTTTGGCTGCCAATGGAGTTGTCGAAGTAACCAATCCACAGGCAGACAACGACCCCTCTCTCTCCTTTGAGAGTATCACACGTGCGACTCTATGGGAAAACGTGGCTTACGGGTGAACACAAACTGGTTCCTCTTCTCTGGTACTGCACAATGTGGTACTAACTTAAGCATCAGTGAGTAAAATCGAAAAAAACATTCAGAACACTATTATCATTTCCTTTAATTTTCTGAGGTGGCATTTCTTATTTACTAAGTGATTGAATAAGGTTGAACTCTTAAATAATATATCGACAGGTAAAGCTTGTGCCTTTGTCTGAAAAAGCAGACATATTTAACTTGAAACAAAAGATGTTCACAAACAGACTAGTTTGAAGGATGCTCGCGCGGAGCGTGCGTGTGAGAAGGAGGTCTCCACGCTAACATGTGGTTGGCATGCACGCAGGTAAAAATGTAAACAAACAAGGAAGTCGTAGTAGCTTCTTCAAAACAGCTTTTTAATAGCTTAGCAAGTGCGCAGACTTAGTTTCTATTCCTTTTTAAAGCTTTTTATTTCCTCTTGGTGGAAACAATTCATACCAAATTTTAAACGACATTCACTGTACATTAAGGGCCCACTGACGTATTTTTTGGGGTGCGTTGCTAAGGATGTAATAGTTAAGTAATTTGAGAAAATTTGGCATTATTTTGGTCACTTTCCAACTTTTGTAAGCGAATGACCCTAAATATGACGTCATCATACCACGCCCATGGTCACGTGACCAATAAAAGAAAACTCTAAATTTGTCTCCGTGTTACGCAATTTGGGTATTTAATCGATGGTTTGATAATTAGTATTCGTTTTTGCATCCAGCCAAGCATGGTTTTCTTTTTATTTTGAAAAATGTTCTTTTTAGAGACATAAACGATACTGAAATATCCATAACTTTTTCAAAAAAGATGATTTTAAAAAATCAATGCTTAGCTATATTTTGTGTTTGGGGCTGAAACGCGCCATGTAAAAAAAAATTTAATTCAATTTAAAACCGCCGGAAATTTAGCTTTTTTCTCAAACCGGAAGTCAGTTCGTTTACGCATGCGCAGTTGATCTGAGAACGAGCGCGAGGAAGGGCGAAGAAAAATCTTCGATGGAAACAACAGTTTATGCGGTGACTTTTGCTTGTGAGAAGCTTGTGAGTGGGTTTTCTTGTCAGCTCATGATATGATGACGTCAGTTACCGGAAGTAACATTTCACTTCCTTAGCAACGCGCGAAAAATCCGTCTGTGGGCCCTTAAACTTCGCTTTTGATTATTTCAATTATTAATGGAGTGCAGTTCACAAAAATAAGATTTATCTCACGGATTGACCTACATTAAAACAAGACGAAATCGAATGTGTGTATAACAGATGAGGAATAATTCTCACAGTCTTCGCAAATACATCCACTAAGATCATTATTGGGGGTGGGGTGGGAAGGTACAATCTTTTATCCGTCTCTCCATCACTAAGGCAGAATTTATTTTTTCATTTCGAGGATGTCTTGTTCCGCTTTAACGTAAGCAGGCTACACCTTTTACAGGCCCGAACAAGGTTGTTCCCTTTGTTCTCTCGCCGCGTTGGCATTCTGTGCGTCCGAGTCACTGAATCAGTATTGCACGTTACGATCGTGCAAGGCACAGTCCAGTTGCCTGACTATCTTTGGCTGAAAACCTCGACCTTGCATCCTCGCGTCATTCACGTCAAGTCGGCTGTAATTGGCCCGTCGAAAGGCACCTTGTCTGGCCTGCTAGTTCTGTTTAGGGGGGAGGGGTGGGGTAACGCACACGCTCGCCACTCATGTCCACCAGAAAGCACGGTTTCGACCTCTGGAGGGCTCGTTTCTCACGCACTCTCGCACGCTCGCTCTTTTGTCGCCTCAAGTGATCAATTCTGAAATAAAGAGGAGAGAAAAGGTTTTGGTATCAGCAGGCGTGGCTAACCGATTTAATCATTTTGACCAATCATGAGTTAACCTGCGATCAGGCGTACTTTTCTTTAGACAGGGCGGAAAAGCTCGCAGGTTAATCATGAGTACACAATGATGGTCGCAGTGTAAGAACACCGGGAATCCATGTACGTTATATAAAAACACTCGAAATGGAGAAGTGATTCGCGCACTTTGGAGCGAGTTTCAATCGAGTGCCGTAAAACCAAAACCAAAGAAATTACTTTGGCCAATCAAAAAGGTTGGAGACAATCCAGCAAACCAATCAAAACTCGAAGTAATTACAAGTAGCCGACACAAAAGGCCATAAGCGCAAGCCACAATTGGTTTTGGTTTCACTTTTGATTGGTTAAAAAAGTGGCGCGAAAACTTTGAACCAATCACTGAGTGAAGTAGATGCAAAACCAAAGTAATTAGGTAATTACTTTCGACACTCAATTGAAAACCGCTCTAATATCTGGACAATTCAAGCAATTGTCTCTCAAAGACACATGGCTTCAACAGCATTCGAAATCATGACCTCTGCGAGGCCAGTGCAATGCTCTTCTCCATTTCGACTGTAACCCGTACTTCCAATGTACATTAATTTTATTTCGAAATGGAGAGATGTGATCCTTGCACTAAGATGGACAATTTAAGCAATAATTGTGTTTTATAGACACCAAAAGAACTCATGTGGCATTAACAGATTTGAACCAATGACGTCTGCAATGCCGTTGCAGTGCTCGTCTTTAACCCACATTTCCAATTTACATACATTTCAAAATGCATACACGTACTGGCAACTCTCCAAGCAAGAATGACCATCGCAGTAGAGTCCGAAACTTAAGCAGTTGCAAAGCAAACCTGCAAAAATCAAGGCTAGAATGGGACACTAATGCGATTTTGCAACACTCCGCCATCTGAATTACGATGTCCCGCCGCTACGAGGTGAATAAATAGTTCTAAATTATTTTGAGCATATTTTGAACTCTAAGAAAGAACGAACATCGAATTTGAGAGCTCATCTAGTGGAATTCAAGGCTTAGATTTGTTTTCAAGATTCCTTTGCAATAGTCCTTATGCGTGCGATGACGTCTAACTAGCTAATTCCACTTTCTCCACCAAGCCTCGGATTCGAAAATCAAACTTGTAAATTTTAGCACGAGCTAAATCCCAGAGGAGCAAACTTGTAAAGAAAAAAAACACACATGCGAACAGTATTGCATGTCCAAATGATGTGAACAATTCTGTTCAAATGAGGCTTGGTGGGGAATTTTGAGCATAAGGCCTACTGCTTGAGCTGGTTTTGTTCACAAACCTTTCATATTAAATAGATTGCAACCGCAGCCAGGATGCGATGTTTGTGAGACAACTTGATTGACTGACCTGTTGTTGTTTGAGCTTGCGCATTTCCTTGGTGGCCCAGGTAGCAACCTGTTTTGTTTTGTGTGTCTTTGATCGCCTGCCTTCCTGCAGCAGCTCATTTATTGCCTGCTTCTCCAACAATGGATGTACTTGAGCACCAAAAGCAGAACAAATATCGCTAACAGAGGAAATTGATGAAACATGAATAATAATAATAACAACAACAACAACAACAACAATAATAATAACAACAACAACAACAACAACAACATGCAAAAGATCAGGACGGAAGTGCGGGAGTGTCAAATAGAGAAGTTACAGGATGAGGTCAGAAGTCAACGATGGCAAAGGCGTCTAGTGACTATCAGGATGGAGGATGAGAGTTTAAGTACGGATGGCGGCTCACAGAGTGGAAGAACTGCCCATCACACACCATCACTGGACTCGCTGAGCTATACGATGCTGGATGTAACGATGAGCGAGCTCATGGGAGGCAGAAACTACAGACGCACTGCGAAAGATGCAGAGGGCAGTGCTCTCGGGAATGTTGAATTTTGCCCGGACTTTCAAGGTTGCAGTCTGAATTAGAAATATAGATAAAAAGAGGACCGTAAACACAACATAGCTTTTAAGGATTATTTATGTATATATAGATCTTGCATTGTAATTTAAGGTGGCTCAAACCAGCTGCAACACTTGAAAGAAACGTCCTTACCAGGAGGATTGACAACCATGTATCACTTAACAGCAATGTCATGGTACCATATCAAACACCAATTATTGCTGCAAACGATTCGGTCATTTTTGTCACGTAGAAAGTTACCATGGCAACAGGAAAGCCCTGCAAAAACACCCCTTATTTTGGCTTTAGCTACTCGTATCTCAAAAATGAATGCGGTACCCCATTTTTTATTTCTGAAATGTAATCAGCATGCCAGAATAAAATTCTGGAGTGGATTCAGAGCCACCTTAAATAATTGAAATTTTGAGGTAGCTCTGGATCCGCTCCCCAGAATGTTTTTAACCTTCGCAGAGAGTTTCATCTTCGCCTGCTGATCACTTTTGTGCAATAAAAAAATTGGGGTCACGGGGTTCGTTTTTCAGATATGATGAGCAACTAAAGCCAAGTTATAGGGTGTTTTTGCAAGGCTTTCCTGTTGCCATGGTAACTTACTACGTCTCAAAAATGACTGCAACTATTTCAGCAATAATTGATGTTTCACATGGTACCATAACATTGCTGTTAAGTGATACAGTGTTGTAGTGTCAATCCTTCTAATAACAAGGTCTCTTTAAAGTGTTTGTGAACAAACACTGGAACAACCCAGAGATATCACTACCCATACTATATGTGCACAGGATTCTGGGCAAACAGTTTGACAACACAGCTTACCCCACGAGACCACAGGCACTGGATACATTGCTTTCAGAGTGATCCTGATCAGTGCTTATGGCTTCAATAAACCCTATAATGTGCATGATGTGGGGCTGAACAAGACTTAGATCAGCTGAAAAAAGAACAAAATAACAGGAGAATATTAAAACATCGTTAGTTTACCGTGCACACTTTTGGAGCAATCTTTGGTTGTTCAAAGAAGATCAGGAGAGTTGACATTCAATCTATAATGGGATTGGCTCCAAAAAACATCAACAGTATTCAAGTCAACATATTGTCGAACAGGGTTATTTTGAAACAATCATTGTTATCTGTTTTATTGTGGCATTATTCTTGTTACTTTAGAACATAGGTAGACAGGGGGCCTCAAAAGGCGGACAGTCAGTCTGTCCATGCATCCATCAATTGCAATCAGTCATTAGTCAATCATACATGTATGGGGTAGAAACCTAGCACTTCACATTACACTCTAATCAGTTAAGTCTGCTCAAATGTAAGTGCTACACGGCCAACGTTTGCAAAAACGTAATCCTTCCCGTACTTGTACATATTTAACATCTTCAGTTCCCACAGCCTGCTCCCGTCTGACCTTGTAGCTCAGTCGGCAGAGGAGAGGTGATGTAACCCGAAGGCTGTGGATTCAATTCCCACCCTGGTCAGAATTTCTCTCTGTCCCATTTCCATTAGTAGGGCTAACGCTCACATGGTTCATATGGGGTAGAAACCTAGCACTTCACATCACACTCTGATGGAGATGTAGATGGAGACTAATCTCACTGGTCCTATCTCTGGGCCAAAAATACATTCTTTGATGACACACTTTCACTTGCTCAAATAGTAGGGAAATTAAGCAAGGACAACAACAACAGCTTCAAGAATGTTGTCTAAAATATGATCCCTCGTTAATGTAATGATTTTGCAATTACTCCATGTCGCCTGGCATGGAAAGTATGTATCAACATTCCTTGAATAAAATTGGCGAGAATGGTGTGGATATTCAGAGAGCAAATGCAAAAATTTACCACCAGGGGCTCAAATCCTCCACATAACCACAAACTTGGTCATTTCATGTCATTGTGAGGATGAGAACGGCATAAAAATGTACCAAAATGTAAAACGCATTTGCAGGATGTGCAAAGCTTGTTTTTTCTAATTACACCATGGCATTTTCATAGCTGTTGTCATCATGCTTGCTTCCGCTCCCTAATGCTGACCACACTGTCACTAAGTTGGTCAGTGTCCCTAATGCTCATTCAGTAAGTCAGAAGTCAGCACTCACGACTAACGGTTCCTTCAGGGGAGTCCCCCTTGAGTCCCTGTATTATTCCAGTGTAAGCTTCCAAGCAGCCCTCTCTTAAGTCATTTAAGTAATCCACCATGTCATAATCAGACTGGAAAAAAAATATGAAAAGAAAGATCAGACAAAATCATTCTGAATGGGTTAACGGAAGCGGGAAGAAAAAAAAACGACTTACGGAATACAGCCTAGGCTGGGGCCGAGTCTCATTCAAGCGTAGTCTGCTAGCAGTCCCATATTTGGCTTTAGATGCTCTTGTCTCAAAAACGAACTCAGTGACCCACATTTTTTATTTCTGAAATGTAATCAGCATGCCCGAATGAAACCTTCTGCAAAGTTTAAAAAAATTCAGGAGTGGATTCAGAGCCACCTTAAATAATTGAAAATTGAAGGTAGCTCTGAATCTGCTACACAGATTTTTTTTAAACTTTGCAGAGAGTTTCCTGTTGGCCTACTGATCACTTTCACACAATAAAAAATTGTCACCGAGTTAGTCTTTCAGATATGAGCAAGTAAAGCCAAACTATAGGGTGTTTTTTGCAAGGCTTTCCCGTTGCCATGGTAATTTGTTTCACATGGTACCATTACATTGCTGTTACATGATAAAGTGTTGTAGTGTCAACCCTTCAAATAACAAGGTCTCTTGAAAGTGTTGAAACTAGTTTGAGCCACCTTAAGTTGCTCACAAAGTGTGATGATCTCTCCCACTCAGAATTAAGCAGTTGAAAGGGGACACCACTGGAGCTGGTCAACAGAATAAGAGAATAGAATGGGGTTTTTTTTTTCATCATCTATCTGAGTAGAGCTGCATATTAAGTGTCTCCAATAAAAGAGCTTTTACTGTAGTGGCAGACTTAAATTAATTAATTAACTCAAACCACTCAGATTGGGCAAATAACGTTTCAGTTAGTCTCCATGGAAGGGTGATTAAATTTATCATAAAACTCAATGGGATGCACATACAGTCATTAGAACATAATTTCAGTTGCTGATGAACTTGAGTATTTGAAGACTTCAACTAGAATAAATCTTGACTAAAGTAATTCACACAAACTTAACGTTAGAAACCCTAATTATAAGAGGTTGAAACTTGGAATAGGCGTACAACAGACATTTTCTGTATACTGCCATGCAAAGCCTTATCTTTAACTTACTTTGTCTACAGTAGTAACTGATGCTTGATTTAAAGTCGCAATGACAACTTCATAGTAGGTTTTGAAGTTTGGACCAATAGCTAAGGCAATATCACCAAACACAGATAGAATCTGTGGCTTGACATTCCTGTGTACAGTCCCATCCTGTATAATGTAAACAATAATAATGCTTATAACAGTATATTTGCCAAAAGAACAATATGTACACAAAACAAAGGACTGGTGAGAGGGCAGGGGAAGACCTAGCTCTGGCATCATTGACATTCATGCGTGGGGTGGGTGACAAAATATGGACTGATAGCAACTGCCAGAGGCACCTTTAAAGGCTGACGTCTGATATTACCCAGAGAAAAAAAATTGTAAACCGCCATGAGACTTCGTGAAGTGGGGTATACAAAATCCATTATCATTACTATTGGTGATAATCAGGAGTGCTACAAACTCGGGCAAAACCTGTTGAGACACATTACAAGAATACCTATTTTTTTTGCACTCACCCTGACAAAAATGCTTACTGTCGCAAATTAAAAGACTGTTTTCCCCCTCCCCTATTGCAATGTTGTTTGCGGTAACACAAGAAATGCACGCTTGAGCTGCTAAGCCGAAACAACATTGCAACAGGCGTGGGGAGGGGGGCGAGTTTGTTTCTTTTGGACATGATGGTACCATGGCGCGAAATTGAAAATTGGATTGAAATGTCTCAACAGGTTTGTCCAGGGTTGTAGCAAGAAAGACAACAGTGACAGCAATACAATCAAAAACTGGGTTTTATTAGCAAAAAGATGCAAGCAGAGTGTCTTTCCTTCAGGAAAACAAAATTACCCCATTTGAGGTTCTCAATATTTTACTCTCAGAATTTACTTCTACTGCATTCCTCCAATATTGTAGCTAACTTCACCCACATTAATACAATGCACACTGAATGGAATAACCAACAAAGAGACAATCTTGCAAATGCTTAAAACTCTTTAAGTGACAATTTCCTAGGGATTGCTGCTTGGTGGTTAAAGCTTCCAAATAAAACAAAGGCAGCCTTGTAATTTTGTTGTCCTGAGAATGGACATCAAATTAAAATCTGAAAATCACGCATGTATGCACCCATACCAAGGTTTCCATGCATCTCAAGATAACTTCAACAAAACGTTTAAACTCACCGCCAGGTTTTCCAACAAAATTTGCATAAAGAGGTCACTGTGGCTCAATACGTTTGATGATAAGGCTCGAGCAATGTCACCTACCAAACCAACGGCAGCTATACACACCTACAAACACAACAATGGAGGAAATATTTCACAAAACTATTATGTGCCAAGCTGGAATGATCATTGAGGACAATATGCTTGGTCACCAGGCAAATGAAAGGAAAGGAACTTTATTTAAGTGCACAAGTCTGCTAGTGTTGGAGCACAAATTGGAGACACTGTAAACTGAAATCAACAAATTAATGCACCCACCACCTCTATTGAAAATAAGAATTTTTTTAGTACCATCATCTTGATGAGGTTCAGTGTACAAAATGAAAGAATTTTAAATTTGTGTTTAAAGGTTATTCACAATTTCTTTAGGTCCACCAGAGACATACAGAAAAAGTGATGTCAGTACTTATTATTACCTGGTGTTCAGCTCTGTTTTGGAGTGCTTCTATAAGGTAGGGTTTAAATGCTTCCATGTATGTGATAAATTCAGCACCAACAACTGCAAAGTAAGGCATAACAATTATGACAAAATAATATTACAGCCCCATCAGTTTGTTACACGCTTTTAGTCATTATTCAACAAGCAAATCGAAAAAGGCCAAAGGAGCAACTCTATGGAAAAGATTTGAGTTTAAACAGAAACCCATAAGGGTTGAAACGTGTAACGCGCGTTCACAGCTTCCGAATATTCAGTCCGAACTGATTGGTTGAATGTTTCAGTGCTAAGTACCATATTTGGAAACCCCTCGCTCTTGTTGTTCCAAATATGGTACTTAGCAAATTGAATATTCAGAAGCTTGTTTCCCAGCACACAAGGGGCCGTTACACGTTTCAACCCTTATGAGTTTCTGGTTTAAAACAACACACTCTACAAAAACAACAAAATAATCTTATCTGCCCTAGGAAACCAGAAACATTATCTGGAATAAAAGAATGAAGAACCCACTTCCATTGAACAGCCTGATTTTTCAAGTTTAAGATGCCAGCTTCTATGAATCTCCTGCAGCTCATTGGTAGACATCCAAACAAGTACAATTCTTGAAAGGTCATGGGTTCCACTCCCAGAATGCCCAATTGTAACAGCATGTAAAATTTATTATTTAACTTGCAGTGAAAGCTGTAATTCCTCATTTACTGACCTTCAACTAGTGTACCAATAGCCATAAGAGCATCTTCCTGCACCCCACCTACAACTCCAGTACCAGCATTTAGCATCTGAAGCAAGGCTGTCATAACTGGATTTGCAATCTGTAATGCATCCTGGGGATTTACTTTTCTAAGAACACTCTGTTGAAGGAAAAAAATTCTTTAACCCATTGACCCCTAGGAGTGAGATTTATGTCGTTTTCTATTGGAATCAGCCATTTCAGCCGCAACTGGTTTAGGTTGAAGGGGTTGATGCTTCCCAATAGAACACTTTTCCAACCGTTTTTGGTTAAAACGCGGTAACTCCTGGGAATAGTTATTACCACAATTCTCAGCGTTGACAAGTTGAGGCCCAAAAGCAACAAGGCAGGAGTCTGCGGCCGACATTAAATGGCCTGCGCATACGACAGCGGTCGCTGCCAATGCTTTTTCAACCGTTTCAACCTAGTTTGATGCCGGTTGAAAAAGTTGATCAACCAAACCAACCTAAAAAACCCAACCAACCCAACCAACTAAAAAGGGTTGATCCCAATAGAACACAACCTTATACAGATTTTAATCTGTCTAATGCCAGATGATTTTACTTGTAAACTGGGGTCATCCTAGGCACCCAAGAAGTACCCTGACTGGAAATTAAGTTCCAATTGGGTGCGTGGTGGCTAAATTTCTGATTTTAATATACCAACACGACACCAATAAGAAATTACACAGTAAAGCATTTGATGTTGCCCTTTGGCAGCATATTTATAAATACAAAAATAAACTGTCCGAGTGAGGCCTTGAGCTGCTATTTAAGACATTATTCCTAGCTTTCGCTGATCGTCATCAGGGAGTAGATGATGATGCAGCAAAAGCTATGAATAAAGTTTTTAATGGCAGCCAGAAACCTCACTCAAACAATAATTTGTTCTTCTACAAAAGGCAGTGCTAATTTCATACCTGAAGGGTGGCACATAGTAGAGATTGCAAGTCATTGTATTGGGCTCTGTCTGAAACATTTTTCTCCATTTGCAAAACATGTTGCAGCCGGTGCAGAATGACAAGTGTCGTTTTTTGTACAACTTCATAACAATCCTGAATAACATAAAACAATAATTATTTTAAGCTAAATTTTTCATATTCGTGCAAAACATAGCTATCGCTGCAAACTGTGTTTATTTTATTGTTTCCCAGGTTTTTTCATCATCAATAAGATTAAGTTACACAACAGTTATTTTTACTTTACTTTTCAAAGGAAAAATCTTCAGCCCTTCAGCTGGTTTTGAGGTTTACAAGTTTTGAAATAATAACAACAACAACAACCAGGAAATCAGGGGATAAAGTATGTTCTGAAAAACCGACAGAAGGAGTGCAAAAACTGACTTCAAGTCCTGGACTTACTGTCACGAGGGATGAGTTTGGGACTCTACTCTTCTCTGGGAGGTTTTTCTCTGAATGCTCTCCTGACTTGATCTGTTTTCATTTCATGTGTCTTGATTTCCCCAATTATTATTACATAGCACCTGAGCTCAGCTGGCTAAGCTCGAAACTTAGTCATCATCCTCATCGTCGGATATACCGTATTTACCCGTGTTTAAGTCAACCTTTTTTTTATTAATATCATGAATTATTATTACTACTTATAATAATAATAATAATAATAATAATAATAATAATAGTAATAATAATAATTATTATTATTATATTGGGAGGCAGTGTGGTCCAGTGGTTAGGGCGCTTGCCTTGAGATCCGGAGATCCCGGGTTCAAGACCCGCTCTGACCACTCGTTGAATTTGTTCCTAGTAGTCCCTGGTTCAACTTCCTAGCTGCACTTGTAAATAGCCAACTGGTTTGCCTCCGGCCAGTTGGGATTCTTATCAGTTGTAGTTGTTGTGTTCTGTTGTTTCGTTGATTTTGCTTCATTGGCCCTGAAAAGCCCCTATGGGGAGCGGTCAATTGAGTATGTAATTATTATTATTATTATTATTATTATTATTATTATTATTCAGTTAACATGCCAACATCTTTCCATTTCTTATTAACAATTTCACTGCATGTTCACATTTAGATACCTTTGCACTATTTTTTATTAACTCCATTACAGCTTCATATGCAGCACTTCTAAGATTCCCTTGGTTGGCATCCGCTCTGTTAAAGACAAATAATTTTATTACTTAAAAATAAACAATTCATGTATTCTGAAACAATTAACACTATTAATGATATGTCCTGTGAAGACAACAAATTGCCACAACAAACGCTGAATTGAACATAGCCCGGTATAGCTTGGACAATGTTAACTCAACGACTCCCTTGAGAGAGACTAGCAGAGAGGTGGAACACTCACTGGTGTTCATTCAGTTTGACTTTTTAAATTAGCCATCTGCAAACACTTACAACAAAAAACTGAAACAGAAAGGAAAAGGAAAAGAAAGGAAAGGAACTTTATTTAAGTGTCTAGTCGATTTAGCGCTGGAGCACTAATTGGGGACACCATAAAGTGAATTAACAATCAACGCAAATCAAGTCAAATGCTGGTTTTTGAGAAGAAGGGAAACCGGAGTACCCGGAGAAAACCTCTCGGAGCAGAGTAGAGAACCAACAAACTCAACCCACATGACGCCGAGTCGAGGAATCGAACCCGAGCCACATTGGTGGGAGACGAGTTCTCTCACCACTGTGCCATCCCTACACCCCAATATAAAAAATGTTTGAGCATGTTTAAATTGATACTACACTTTAAAAGAAGAACTCCCTTGTATCTGACTCTGAGAGTCGGGAGTAAAACATGAAGGGAGGCAACTTCACTGAAACATTCTAACGACACTGGGTCCACGAATTGAGCCAGGGAGGTGATGGCTTCTCTCCAATGCTTTCTATATATCTTGCCTCCGTAAAATTAATACAACCAAGACCAAAAATGGCTTAGTTCCCACCTGTCCGTAACAGCAAGAAGTTTATCCACTATTTGAGAAAACCACATTGACAAAGCGTAAGTTTGTGGTTCCTCTTCCTCATCAGAAACTGGAGCAGCTTCATAAGCTGCCTCTCCAAGAGAGTTGAATGCCTGCAAATGAAACGGAAACAGCAACATTCAAACGAATGAAATTCAAACAAAATTAAGCAAGAAAATCATGGTTTAACCAAACTGAGAAATGACACCAAAAAAATATGCTAATTTGTTTATACCAGATTTGGCACTGTAGGCAGGAGACAACTTAGAAGGCCACGCAGTTGCTCTGATTTCCAAGACCAGTCTACTTTTAAAACCTACCCTGTGTAACTACCTAATACATCTACATTATGAAAGTAGATGAACATTTACTGTGGTTGTATCGCTAATTATCTTACCCAACAGACATTTGCAGCCACACGTGGCTCAGCGTCAAGTCCATCCAACAAAGTTTCAACAAGCGATTGGAGGTAGTTTTCAATGGCAACTTGCGGCAATATCTCACAAATTCGGCCCAGAGTCCATGCCACAGAGTCTCTTACAATAACACTTTCGTCTTTCATTAACTTGATCAGCATGGGCATTGCCTGAAAATGCAAACAAAACACCACCTGTTTCAGACAATTAAAAAGATTTACTCCTCCAGATTTTATACTGATTATATATACAATATTATTTTCTTTCACTTGTCACAATATTTGATGTAGTTGGTGGTCAAAGCTTAAACGAGTGATTAACCCATTGACTCCTGGGGGTTCCCGACTGACAAGTAAAATCGTCTGGTGTTATCTATTTATTGGTCAGAGTTTAAGCCGGTTTGGGTGTCAAAGGGTTAATCAAACACCGGATAACTTTATCTGGTGGATACGTCACTTGCCGATAGTTTCAATCTCTGCAAAGATATTTGTATTTGTGCGCATAACCGTGAATACACACACTCTAAGCACATCTAAGTAAAGGCATGTACAAAAAGTTTGGCCAACCCAATGTTTAACATGAAGGATATTGCATATTCTGGATACAGCGACTTATCCACTGGAC
>NC_090887.1:17968575-18018575 GCF_036669925.1 Montipora capricornis | reverse complement strand
ATATGATTACCCTAACTGTACCTAAGGACAGAATATGTTTGTTTGAAAAAAAGGAGAACCTGTTTTGAGCCACCTCAGCTGATGATATAGCATTTTAAATGTGAATACACTGTAAGCTGCCCATCTCTTACTCTTTGGGAACAGTGTTCTTTTAACCTCTTATCAGAGATTATCAAGGAGTGGTGTGGGACAGGAACTACTATTTATAGTCCTCAATGGAGAAGACAAGAGACATAGGCAGCACTCTCTCCTGGAGGAGTTAAAACAACCACCTCAGGCTTGGTAGTTTGATGAACAATTACCTAGCCTTACATTCAGTTTTTTTCTCACCTGATTTTCATTGCTCTGGGTTGCCTCACAAACTACTTGCATGATAAAGTTGCGTTCAACCTAGAGAAAAATTTTACAAGCAGAGGACAGGAATTCACAACTTATCTTCAAAAAAGCTGTAAATATCAAATAAAGGAGATGAAAAGTACCTCTCTTTCAAAATTTTGTTTTGAAAATTCTAAAGAGTTTAACAGCGCATTAGTTGCTGCCAGCCTGATCTGAACACTGTAAACAAGAGAAAAAATTATAATGATAAAATTGGTAACTAGTGGAATGAAAAACACAACTCCTTGTGTAAAAGTTGAACCCCAATTTTTGAAGCTTTAACCATGTTTTCTTTATGAAGTGCTTTTAATCTTCAAGGAAAAATTCATGAGATCAATAAATTAATGTGGCACTCAAAACCAACACTTATCATCTTAAGACTTAACATTCTCTCTGCAATTAATTCAAACAGTTATATGACTTTCATATTCTAGAGTTCACATATCCATATGCATCCTCTACGAGTTTACAATGAACTCACAAAGTGGCTAGCTAACATTTGGCTCGATAGCTCATTTGGTCAAGCACAGCTGCACCAGTTATCTAAGAAGACGTCATGCCAGTTCAGAGGCTTGAAATTAATGAAAAAATCCAGTTGCAAAATCATCACGCTGCATTGCATTGTCAAGGTTTGCCAAAACAATTATGAGCCCACAAACCGCTGAAAATGGCAAATAACATCAAAGGAATGGAGTTGCGCATGTAACATCGCAGCTAAATTATGCTACAATTACACTCTTCTCACATTGCAAGAAAATTCACAGCAAGAAACAAAATAATTTTGTCATTTCTTTATTTATTTTGGCAAAAGTAGCATCAAAGTCGCAACTGTTAACCCTTTTGTTTCGAAAGAGCGAAGGTGAAAGCAAGTAGCAAATTTGCGACTTCTCCGGATATTTTAGTCGCAAAGGGAAAAAATGAAACTATATAGGTTGCAATTTCAAGCCCAGCCTCATAACTGCAATGATCATCATTTCAAGTCTTGCAAACCAAGCTTTAAGAAACTCATCCCAGGACTTTATGTCTTGTTTAACACAAAGTTCACTTGTTGAGATGAAGACCTCCAAAGAAAGACTTACTTGGGTTCCTCCTTTCTCATTCCTGATACAATAGCAGTCAAAATTTTATGTGACTGATCTACTAAATGCTCTGGTTCCTATAAAAAGCAATCAGAGAACAATGATGTCCTAAATCATCTACAAATCCACCCTACCACCACTCTCTCTTTCATTCAAATTCATTAGACCTGGATGTGAGACACCATTATACTACTTCTGACGTATAACCAGCCCCCTTGTACAACTTACAATTTATGGTAAAGTGATGTCAACAGAAAATTTTTGCATCTTTTAACTTGACGGTGGGATAAATAAATGATAAGTTCCCTCTGTATTTTGCGAATAATACCGTAAAAGTCCATGTATAAGCTATAAAATGTAAAATGTACAAGATAAAATTTGAAGTTCCAATAATTTGACCAAATGCAAAAATGGCCGCCAACAAATTATTCTTTTGTCTTTGTGTTAATTAGCCTAACTAGCCTTGTTTTACAGCCCAAATTCTTTCAATTTTACACGTGTTAACAAGGCTAGTTAGGCTAATATTATTAACACAAAGACAAAAGAATGATTTGTTGGCAGCCATTTTTGCATTCGGTCAATGAAGTCCATTAGTATACAAACAAGGAGGGTTTCAAAACACTGACAAGGTGGTTGTTACGAGCTTTCACATCAATTAAGTCTTTTACATAGCAAAATTTCACTTGTCATTACCTTTATTTTGTGAGTTAACTATAAAAAAAAAGTTGCTCTCTCAATGCCATAATTTTTTTCAAGATCGAAGCTCCATGAAGTTGGATATGTGAGGGTGATTGAAATGATACACACAAGTGCTTAGTAGCCAAGCTTTGAAATGTGCCGAAGAGTCTGGGTATCACAATGAAATGGTTGGTCATTTGCCTTGCGAGTACTCACGAATGTCTTGGAATTTTCTCACACATGGTAGAAAGATATGCATCGCAGTGACCATAGCAAACAGCTTTGTGGAGGAATGGATATTGCCTGTAGGTTGGTGTTCAGTTGTTCCAGAAAGTGTCAATGCTTCAAGATACAAACAGCTCCTTTAGGAGCCACCACTCATGAAGAAGGCAATGATCAACAACATGCTTTCAGTTTGTCATATGTTTTAATTCAATGACATCTTGAGAAGTTTTATGAATATTAATTAGTCCTTGGAAAACTCCAACCCTGGGTGTTTCTGTAGATAAGCCGCGACCCGATTTTTTATTTGAATTTGGAGAAAAAAGGTAAGGCTTATATACATGGACTTTTACGGTAATAATATAATAATATTAATAATTATTAAGTTGACAACTCCTACTGGGGCTTTTTACGGTCAAGGAAACATCAATGATAAAACAGAACAAAACAATTTCCATCCCACCTGGCCAGAAGCAAACTACTTATCTATTTACTAAGCTAATGATAATGGCACATGTTGTCACTGCTGTATAAAGTTAGATAAAATGGATTGATTCCTCAAACTTTCAAAGTCCAAAGCCTTGTCTCAAATGAGATCATAATTTCTGTATATGGAATGTGGATCCCAGTCTTTACCGAAACAACAGAGCCAGATATTCTCGGGAGACAGAGGCAAAAACAGGTAAGTTACCATGAAAAGAAACCAAAATTCGCAAAACTCAGGCTAGTTTAGAAAGTCCAGAGATGCTTGGGAACTCACACCTCAGTAGAAAAGAACTTTTTTTTTTGGCAAACTCTACTCGTCCAAGATACAAGAGTACTTGTCTTGGACGGGCGGACGAGCAAATGTTTTTTGCCCTGTGAAAGGGTTAAAGATTATAAGACTAGAGGACCTTTTCTCCTTGCGTGGGTTGTTCTTGTTAAAATATCATTTTTGCTCTAACTTGATTCATTACTTTTCTTGTATGGGAGGAGCTCCAAGTGAATTATAAAGCCAATTCATTGAAAGCAACACTTACAATGTCCTGACAAATGTAACCAATTGACTCCAGAGCTTGCTCCTTTAATGAATCTGTACTACCAGGTGTAACAACCATATTCTGTAGGACATCTGTCACTTCCAACCACTGTCTACTAGGGATTTCAGCACAAGCAATGGCTGCTATACACTGCACATACAAAAACAAAAACATCAGCAACATTTCTTTTTACCTATGTAGAGAAAAAATGTTTTTATAACCTTTCCTATTTTTACATCTGAAAAAGAAACGTACCAAATAGATAAATTTTAAATACTTCTGTAAAACAGCAAAGTTTTACAATTTGCAAAGAAATCAAAAGTTGAACCAGGCAACTTCACCCAAAAATGGGGAAAATTCATCTTTGCAACAGCAAGAGGAAACATTTTCATGCAGCGACTTCTCATTCTCCCTCAAGCAACTATTGCTATTATCAATGCGACAGATATTGTCTTCTTGGTGCTCAGAGCATTGTAGGTTGGTACCCATGGGATTGGTCTGCATCTGGGAGTAAGCTGCCAATTGCAATGAGGGAAGCTCCAGGATGCATGTGTCAATCATCAAACTACTACTACTGCTTAACAGCCCAGTTGTTAAAGAAAATGACAGGATTTGTTCTAATCAGTGTGATTACAGCAAGTCTATAAAGTGCACTTCATTTGGTGTAAATCAAACGTTTTACTTCAGAAAGCTTGTTGGGCTCAAATCTGGTCTAGGTGGAAAGGGTATGCATTGCATAAAAATTAATACTATCCAGCAGAAAAGCCTTGTCAAAGCCACTTCAGGTCTCCAAAGGATGGTTATTTATCCAGTGGATAGGGAAATCCACCATTCAAACTAGTTGGGTCTCAAGAGTTGCAGTAGCCTGCGGACACAGACATATTTCCGGCGGTCATTTCTCTCCCTCGAAAAATAACGTCTGGCCAATCACGTTGCATGAAAGAACAGAGAGTCGGGTGATCTCTGCGCAATTCGTGTTATCGTTGTCACTAGCGAACCTTTGAAACGAACAGCTATGAGTGAAACGCCAAAGAATGAAGATTCCCTGCGGCGGCGAATGTTGCATTCTTTGATGGACAAATTGTTTGGTTGCAAAGGTGAGGATAAATGTGTTTAGTGAGAGTGTTTTGGACATCTCCTCTTTGATACTTCGAGCCGATTTATGTGGGCTAACTGCTGCACGAAATGCTATTATCGACCGCTACGATACAAGAAAGCTGTTCGTAAAGTGGACGAGCTTGCGGTCTAACTTAAAAGACAGTTTGACAGTGACATTACTCTTTGAGTTTAGAGATTGGCTAAGATTAAAGAAGCGCATTGGAGGCAAAGAAATGTCCAAGTTTTGGTGACACTTGCTCGAATGTTTTGACCTAGTAAAACTATACAGGAAAAAAACCAGTAAAATCGGCCTGAGCGCTGATTAAGCCCCGGAGTACGCATAAGCCGGTTTTCCTTGGGGATTCTTAGCCCTTCACCGATTCTAGCGCTTGTTTTTGTCCCACCGAGACCACAAAACGTCATTAAAGAAGACTTTGGAAGTTTCAGTGAGAGCTTAATGTATAAATATTTACATCAACACCGCTTCCTTACTTTTGTTTTTCAAGATTTACTTCTTCTTATGTAAAGTTTTGCCGAATATCAACGTTGAAAAGCATTTGGGAATAGAGAAATGAACTCCTTGGTTAATTTTTAATCTGGGATTAGCGTTAATCGGCTTTTGAACAACCGGGCCCTGGTGGCTACTTAACTTTTAGATACCGAAAATCTCACAATCTTTTTTAATATCCTCCACATTGCCCGCCATTAATCTTACTTACGCAAGTACTTTGTGTGTTCCCTGCGTGTTGGTTCTGGAGATTTATGAGCCTAATTCTGATTGGCTAAGAATTTTACATCACAGAAATCGTTTTGCAGCTCGGTTTCGCAGATGCTATTTTTCGGGGCAGAGAAACGCCTGCTGGAAATACGTCTGCGTTCGCAGGCTAGAGTTGCAGCATTTTGCGATGCATTAATGTAGAATGGCTGAAGTCTTCTTTGAAGCCGTAGTGAGTGGTATACAAGAGGAGCAAGAGTGAAACACTTGAGAATAGCACTCATTGCAGCTTAAGAAGTCTTATCCATTCCATAATAATTTATTTGGAGTCAGTCTTCATGCATTAACAAACCCCACGATAAAGGAAAGCACAGTCTTGGGTCACAAGAAAATGTCTGACCTTCCAGAAGCCCATCTCACAGGTGTCACTTAACATTTTAGAAATAAAATTCAGACCTATCACCAAAATAAGTCATTTACGCAAAAGACGTTGTCTGGCCCTCGTCAAACAAAGTAGTTGAATGAATCGTTACATAATAATTGTAACTGCAAGATCAAAATTCATGTGCACAGAAGTTGTGAGATGATGCACATTTTTGGGTAAACAACTGATTTAAGTTTCTTTGCATTGAAAAACACAGAATTTCACCTGTGGAGCGATTGCTGGTCTCGCTTTCTCCGTCCCTAAAGTCTGGATCACCTGAAACACAAAGGCAGGGAAAAAGTCGGCAAATGAACGAAAATTGACTTAACAAGACAGAGATCAAGCCCAACCCGATCTACTAACCATTTGTTTTACATGGAGCTTGACCTGATCGTCTAAAGTGAGCCATCTTTGTTGATACTGCATTCTAATTGTAGGATCTTTCGAGGTGAGATAATTTTTGAGCTGCAATCCAGCCGCCATTCTTGCAACTTGAGATTTCCCTCCATCCGCTAGTTCGTTTACAAGGGCCACTAAAAATTGAGGCTAGCGCAAAGGATGAGAAAAAGAAAATTAGGAAAACACAGGCTACAACAGCAATGAAATATGGAAATTTAGTATACAATGCAAATTCCGGTAGTGATTTGTGTACAAATATGTACAAAACAATGAAACATAAGCTTAAGAATATCATTGAAACGACTGGCCTTTAGCTTACCAGATTTTCTTGGGCAGCTTGCTCCAGATATGTTTGAGCTTGCTGTAGCTCATTTTGATCTAAGTGATGGAACAAACATCAAATTATATCCTCTTTTTATTCCGGATCTTCAAACATCAGTCGTACAAGGTCTGGAGCGTGATACCATGTGCTTCTTTCCGCGAACATTCCCTTTCAAAAACGATACAGAAAATCAGCCTTATACTTTACCTGGAGAAACCGTTGCCTCGAGGATTTGGGTGAGATTCATTTTCCCCGGCAAAAGCGTGGGTTTTAAGGCAGTTCCTCCGTAAAAGACTCTGATCCACCAAACAAGAGGAAATTTGAAATGGAAACTGACCAGAACAGTTTTCGCGCCGTCGTGATTGGGGCGACGTATATTTCAATTCAACACAACCCCCTCTCAATCAATTGCGCAATGAAATATGAAATCTGGAAGGAGGATTCGGAAAAGCGGAAATTGTGAATGTGATTAGCTTTGTTTTCTTTTATCCCTAGGGGGCAGACACGAGAGATTACGGTAAATGATGACATAATTTTTCAAACTTAAAATGCTCCTGAAAATATATCCCTTTGTTGAAGTGTTTTTTTGTAGGTTTCTCTCCTTGTCGTAAATACTCTTTTTCTCTGGCGATCTCAGTTTTATCTGAAATAACACAGAAACAGCGACCTCAAAGCCGACCTTAAATGAATATGTCAGCAGCGAAAAGCTGTGTCTTTATTAGTTTTTGTCACCTCTGTTGTTACTTAATAGCCTAGTAGCCTGCGTGGCTTAGTTAATGGTTAATAAGTTAGTGATCGTATATTTAAACTCCAATTTTGTATTAACCGTCACTTCTGAAGATGTATACAGAAACGAAACGTCAAGTAAAAGATGATTTCAAGTATGCGTTTATATCTGATGTTTGTCACCGCTCTTTGTGTGATATTTCTCTCCTTGCACAAGGAAACTCGTGTCATCTATATTCCAACATTTGTCGAGTCAAGCACGATATGGACCGTAGCATGATTAATTGTTGCAAATTTGAATTAAAGGCCGGTCAGTTTCATATTCTCTCAGTTAGACTGGATCTAGCATGAAATGTAGGCTAATGCGTGGGAAATAATTTGCATGTGAAACGATTCTCTGGCAACAGCCTCCATTTCATGCTCGATCCGACCCATCCGTTAGAATACGAAGGTTCTTCGAAGGAGGGGGACGGAACCTTTTGATTTACTTCTTCATGAATGTTCGAGCACCTAGGATATTCTCCTTGATTACGGCTCAGTATATCTGCTAAGGTTTCCTCGTTGACTAAAAGCCTTTTTGAGACATCAACGCCGGGCCGGCTACTTTCGCTACATGGAGAGAATAGGTGTGTTCACACAAGGCACGTATGCTCGAGTTCGACTTTGAATGTGAACGGGGTTTATTTTAGTTGATCATGAAGTACTTTACCTTGTAACCTTAGAAAAAGAATCTTCAGAGAATCCGAAGTACGATCTCAAGTCCCCCGAATGCGTACTTGAGATGATCAAAACACGATAAAGCGATAACGTGTCAAGTAAGTCAAGACAGTCAACTGAGTTGAATTAAGATTCTGTTGCACTTATGGCCCATTGTTTCCCAGTAAAAATCATTCGCTCATTCCACGAGGGCATAATGGCATGTCATGGGTATCAGACAAGGAGAATACTTTAGATTCATTTCCAGTGTCAAATGGTACCAAACAGGGTTGTGTTGTGGCTCCAACTCTGTTTAGTATATTGTCAGTGTTCTCAGGAATGCTCCTTCAAAGACTATAGCAAAGGAGTCATGATCAGATTCAGAAAGGACGGTGGCATCGTCAATCTTCAGCGCCTTTAAGCTAGGACAAAGGTTTCAGCACTGCTTCTGCGAGAGCTGCTCTTCGCAGATAATTATAACTGCCCTCTCATTCCACACACAGAAGACGACTTGCAGAGAATCGTGAATGATTTCTCCAGAGCAGCAATCCGTTATGGCCTCGCCATTAGCATTAAAAAACTGAATTGATGTTCCAACCCAAACCAGATTGGGGTGCAGGGATGGCGCAGTGGTGAGAGCACTCGCCTCCCACCAATGTGGCCCGGGTTCTCCCGTGTGCTCCGGTCTCCCCTCCCCTCGAAAAACCAACATTTGACTTGATTTGTGTTAACTGTAAATTTCAGTCTACAGTGTCCCCAATTTGTGCTCCAGCGCTAGAACGACTAAAATAAATAAAGTTCCTTTCCTTTCCTTTCCTTTACCAGGTAGCCCACCTCGTGATCCAGTCATAATGACAGGCAACGATCAGCTGAAGGTTGTGCAGAAGTTCTGCTACCGAGGTGGATTTCTCTCACAAAACACCAGGTTTGACGATGGAATCACACCATCATGTATTGGTAAAGCAAGTGCTGCCTTTGGTACATTACATCACAGACTACGGTCAGACCATGGTATTGGTCTTAGCAAAAAGATGGCAATTTAACGAACCGTTGACGGTACTAACTACTCTGTTGTACAGCAGTGAATCCTGGACCTGGTTCAGCCAGCATATAAGAACGTCCTGATCAATTCCATCATAGATGCTTCCGAAAAATCGCTGGCATCACTTGGAAGGATAAGATACCCAACATTGATGTACTTGAACGATATGGGATCCAGGAAATAGGCCACTCTCGATATTTTAAATTCGTCTTGAAAGAGAGGTTTAGAGGACAACGACAAAGGAAAGTGCAATTCATGGCAACTTGTTTCTAGGTAGGGGTAGGTATCACTTTCTACCCTCGGATTCTTAGAGTAGCCAGTAGTTAATATCTCCGAGCATTGAACAGAACAAAAGCACTAATTGTCGCGAATTTTCTGTAATAAAAACTTGATCCGAAATCAACAGACTACGTTAACAGCACACACCAGGACTACTCCTTAGAGTCTGGATAGAGATCTTCTGCTCACTTTTTCCTCCAGCCGCGCTTCACCCATTTGACGAGGGCCAATCTCGTGCTTCTTATGTTGCCTCGTTCATGCTCGAAAAGAATTCTGGGTAATTCTGTCATTCCAAGACAAGGTGTCGGGCCACCTTGTCCTAACAGTACCAGTAAAATACAGTGTCGATTGACTTTTTTAAATTTCACAAATTGCTCAATTTGTATCGGTAGGTCCAGCATTTTGTAAACAGAAAGGTCAGAGAGAACACGCCGCAATTGACAACAAAGCATTTTAGGCGTCCCAGTCTGCATGAAACCACCTCTCACCTCTGTCTCGGGAAAACCAGACACGCACGGTTCTGACGTTAAGTTTATGCCTGTACAATCAATTGAAATGTCAATTGCTAGTAAAAACCAGCATGCTAATATTTTTAATAGGCTAGGTATCGGTAGGTCAGAACATTTACGCATGCGCTCAAGGAATGTTTGAACAGGAGAGAAAAACGCAGTACCTCCAGACATGGCGCTGGAGCGTCATACTAAACGATTCATCCCGGGAATTTGGCCCGTGGGATCGCTTTTGGACGCAGTTGGCCCTTCGCTGCTTTCTGCTACCGATCACACCTCCCGGTACGGCATTGAGGGAGAGATTTGTCGGCCCCTAAACCATAAGAGACAAATCCCACGTCTACTCACAGCTCCAGACCGCCCTTGTCAATTTAGCATAAGAATTCGATGGCTTAAATATACAAGGGAAAAGTCATTTTATCTCTCATTTGCTAAGCACTGGAGTCACAGATTACAAAGTGTGCGCACACACCCTGCTGAAGGTAACATGCATACGTGCATAATCTTTATTTCATCTCTAATTTCAGAATAACTACAGCAGAAAATATCTTTAAGACATTACATTTGCAGCTAAAATACATAGCATATACAAACACATACTAAATACATAATATTTAAAGATATATTCATGAGGTAAGTACTTTTGAAACATATGCTGTATTCAGTATTTGTGGGCTCATGTTAGATCATCACGTGACAAATGTCAACCGTTTGTGTTCCGAAAGGAAGCGAGCGAGTTGGCTCAAATCTGGTAGGTAATCATTTCATAAGTGCCTTTTCAGGCCATTTTCGTCTACAGAAGCCACCAGACTGGCATCATTAAGCTAGAATGTGGGTAAAGGCAAGCCTTTGAAAGAAAACAGAGGCGAGAGATGGTTTCATGCAGACTGGGACGCCTAAAATGCTCTTTTGTAAACATGGCGGTTCACGAGTGAAGTTGTCTCTCTGGCCTTTCTGTGGACGAATTCCAGGACCTACTGACACAATCTGGGCAAGTTTTGAAACCTAAAACCTTCAATCGATGCGTTATTTTGCTGGTAGGACTGGGTGGCCCGACACTTATGAAAAAAACTATAAAATAAGAATCGGGAGTCTTCCCTTGTCATGGACTGGAAGAATTACCCACAATTCTTTATGGGCATGAGCGAGGCAACTTAAGAAACACAAGACTGGCCATGATCGAATGGCTGAAGCGCGGCCAGAGAAAATGATTTCTAGCCAGGTACTTAGGAGTAGGCCTGGTGTGTGCTGTTAACTTAGATTTTGGATTTCTGAACAAGTTTTTATCATAGAAAATTGCTGTAATTCTCGCGTCAAAGAAACGGTATAATAATGTAAATAAGAGAATAACGATATTTATATTTGCAGATTACCTGTCCTCTCACTACGAAAGTCAAGCTCTACATAACTATGCAATAAGCGCATTCAAAATTTCTTCGTATTACTTGATAAAAGTATGTTTTTTTTTGTTTTGTTTTGTTCTTTTGAAGAAAGGGTTTTTCTGCTTATATGAAAAATACGTTTTCTCTCCCGTCCCCTTCTTATGCATGATCTTCGCGGAATTAAATTCTGTCCCTCAATAAACCTGGAACAACCAGTTATGGTTTTAGTTCTCTTTTTTCTTACGTATCAGCTAAGTTGCGGAATGAATGCGCTACCTGATTTTATCCGTACATATGAGTTTATCACTGGTTTTAAAAGAGAATCCAGGAACGCATTTTGTACAGCGGCTTTTCTTTTTAATGAATGTATCTTTAAGTATTATGTATTTAGTAGGTATCTTTATATGCTATGTATTTTAGCTGTAAATTTAATGTCTCCAAAGTATTAGCTCCTGTGGTTATTCGGAAATTCGAGATGAAATAAAGATTATGCTTGTATGTATGTTACCTTTAGCAGGGCGCGTGCGCACACTTCGTAATCTGCGACTCCAGTGCTTACCATATGACAGAGAAAACCACATTTCTCTTAAATATATAAGCAATCTAATTCTTACGCTATATTGACAAGGGCGGTTTGGAGCTGTGAGTAGGCGTGGGATTTGTCACATATGGTTTAGGGGCCGACATATCTCTCCCTCAATGCCGTACCGGGAGGCAAGGTCGGTAGCAGAAAGCAGTGAAGGGCCAACTGCGTCCAAAAGCGATCGCACGGGCCGAAATCCCGGGATGACTCGTTTGGTACGACGCTCCAGCGCCGGTGTCTGGAGGTACTGCGTTTTTCTCTCTTATTCCAATATTCCCTCAGCGCATGCGCAAATGTTCTGGCTCATCGATACCTAGCCAACCAAAAAAAAATTAACATGCTGTTTTTTTTTTTTTTTTTTTTTTTTTGCCAGCAATTGACATTTCAGTTGATTTTATGGGCATGAGCGAGGCAACTTAAGAAACACAAGACTGGCCATGATCGAATGGCTGAAGCGCGGCCAGAGAAAATGATTTCTAGCCAGGTACTTAGGAGTAGGCCTGGTGTGTGCTGTTAACTTAGATTTTGGATTTCTGAACAAGTTTTTATCATAGAAAATTGCTGTAATTCTCGCGTCAAAGAAACGGTATAATAATGTAAATAAGAGAATAACGATATTTATATTTGCAGATTACCTGTCCTCTCACTACGAAAGTCAAGCTCTACATAACTATGCAATAAGCGCATTCAAAATTTCTTCGTATTACTTGATAAAAGTATGTTTTTTTTTGTTTTGTTTTGTTCTTTTGAAGAAAGGGTTTTTCTGCTTATATGAAAAATACGTTTTCTCTCCCGTCCCCTTCTTATGCATGATCTTCGCGGAATTAAATTCTGTCCCTCAATAAACCTGGAACAACCAGTTATGGTTTTAGTTCTCTTTTTTCTTACGTATCAGCTAAGTTGCGGAATGAATGCGCTACCTGATTTTATCCGTACATATGAGTTTATCACTGGTTTTAAAAGAGAATCCAGGAACGCATTTTGTACAGCGGCTTTTCTTTTTAATGAATGTATCTTTAAGTATTATGTATTTAGTAGGTATCTTTATATGCTATGTATTTTAGCTGTAAATTTAATGTCTCCAAAGTATTAGCTCCTGTGGTTATTCGGAAATTCGAGATGAAATAAAGATTATGCTTGTATGTATGTTACCTTTAGCAGGGCGCGTGCGCACACTTCGTAATCTGCGACTCCAGTGCTTACCATATGACAGAGAAAACCACATTTCTCTTAAATATATAAGCAATCTAATTCTTACGCTATATTGACAAGGGCGGTTTGGAGCTGTGAGTAGGCGTGGGATTTGTCACATATGGTTTAGGGGCCGACATATCTCTCCCTCAATGCCGTACCGGGAGGCAAGGTCGGTAGCAGAAAGCAGTGAAGGGCCAACTGCGTCCAAAAGCGATCGCACGGGCCGAAATCCCGGGATGACTCGTTTGGTACGACGCTCCAGCGCCGGTGTCTGGAGGTACTGCGTTTTTCTCTCTTATTCCAATATTCCCTCAGCGCATGCGCAAATGTTCTGGCTCATCGATACCTAGCCAACCAAAAAAAATTAACATGCTGTTTTTTTTTTTTTTTTTTTTTTTTTTGCCAGCAATTGACATTTCAGTTGATTTTATGGGCATGAGCGAGGCAACTTAAGAAACACAAGACTGGCCATGATCGAATGGCTGAAGCGCGGCCAGAGAAAATGATTTCTAGCCAGGTACTTAGGAGTAGGCCTGGTGTGTGCTGTTAACTTAGATTTTGGATTTCTGAACAAGTTTTTATCATAGAAAATTGCTGTAATTCTCGCGTCAAAGAAACGGTATAATAATGTAAATAAGAGAATAACGATATTTATATTTGCAGATTACCTGTCCTCTCACTACGAAAGTCAAGCTCTACATAACTATGCAATAAGCGCATTCAAAATTTCTTCGTATTACTTGATAAAAGTATGTTTTTTTTTGTTTTGTTTTGTTCTTTTGAAGAAAGGGTTTTTCTGCTTATATGAAAAATACGTTTTCTCTCCCGTCCCCTTCTTATGCATGATCTTCGCGGAATTAAATTCTGTCCCTCAATAAACCTGGAACAACCAGTTATGGTTTTAGTTCTCTTTTTTCTTACGTATCAGCTAAGTTGCGGAATGAATGCGCTACCTGATTTTATCCGTACATATGAGTTTATCACTGGTTTTAAAAGAGAATCCAGGAACGCATTTTGTACAGCGGCTTTTCTTTTTAATGAATGTATCTTTAAGTATTATGTATTTAGTAGGTATCTTTATATGCTATGTATTTTAGCTGTAAATTTAATGTCTCCAAAGTATTAGCTCCTGTGGTTATTCGGAAATTCGAGATGAAATAAAGATTATGCTTGTATGTATGTTACCTTTAGCAGGGCGCGTGCGCACACTTCGTAATCTGCGACTCCAGTGCTTACCATATGACAGAGAAAACCACATTTCTCTTAAATATATAAGCAATCTAATTCTTACGCTATATTGACAAGGGCGGTTTGGAGCTGTGAGTAGGCGTGGGATTTGTCACATATGGTTTAGGGGCCGACATATCTCTCCCTCAATGCCGTACCGGGAGGCAAGGTCGGTAGCAGAAAGCAGTGAAGGGCCAACTGCGTCCAAAAGCGATCGCACGGGCCGAAATCCCGGGATGACTCGTTTGGTACGACGCTCCAGCGCCGGTGTCTGGAGGTACTGCGTTTTTCTCTCTTATTCCAATATTCCCTCAGCGCATGCGCAAATGTTCTGGCTCATCGATACCTAGCCAACCAAAAAAAATTAACATGCTGTTTTTTTTTTTTTTTTTTTTTTTTTGCCAGCAATTGACATTTCAGTTGATTTTATGGGCATGAGCGAGGCAACTTAAGAAACACAAGACTGGCCATGATCGAATGGCTGAAGCGCGGCCAGAGAAAATGATTTCTAGCCAGGTACTTAGGAGTAGGCCTGGTGTGTGCTGTTAACTTAGATTTTGGATTTCTGAACAAGTTTTTATCATAGAAAATTGCTGTAATTCTCGCGTCAAAGAAACGGTATAATAATGTAAATAAGAGAATAACGATATTTATATTTGCAGATTACCTGTCCTCTCACTACGAAAGTCAAGCTCTACATAACTATGCAATAAGCGCATTCAAAATTTCTTCGTATTACTTGATAAAAGTATGTTTTTTTTTGTTTTGTTTTGTTCTTTTGAAGAAAGGGTTTTTCTGCTTATATGAAAAATACGTTTTCTCTCCCGTCCCCTTCTTATGCATGATCTTCGCGGAATTAAATTCTGTCCCTCAATAAACCTGGAACAACCAGTTATGGTTTTAGTTCTCTTTTTTCTTACGTATCAGCTAAGTTGCGGAATGAATGCGCTACCTGATTTTATCCGTACATATGAGTTTATCACTGGTTTTAAAAGAGAATCCAGGAACGCATTTTGTACAGCGGCTTTTCTTTTTAATGAATGTATCTTTAAGTATTATGTATTTAGTAGGTATCTTTATATGCTATGTATTTTAGCTGTAAATTTAATGTCTCCAAAGTATTAGCTCCTGTGGTTATTCGGAAATTCGAGATGAAATAAAGATTATGCTTGTATGTATGTTACCTTTAGCAGGGCGCGTGCGCACACTTCGTAATCTGCGACTCCAGTGCTTACCATATGACAGAGAAAACCACATTTCTCTTAAATATATAAGCAATCTAATTCTTACGCTATATTGACAAGGGCGGTTTGGAGCTGTGAGTAGGCGTGGGATTTGTCACATATGGTTTAGGGGCCGACATATCTCTCCCTCAATGCCGTACCGGGAGGCAAGGTCGGTAGCAGAAAGCAGTGAAGGGCCAACTGCGTCCAAAAGCGATCGCACGGGCCGAAATCCCGGGATGACTCGTTTGGTACGACGCTCCAGCGCCGGTGTCTGGAGGTACTGCGTTTTTCTCTCTTATTCCAATATTCCCTCAGCGCATGCGCAAATGTTCTGGCTCATCGATACCTAGCCAACCAAAAAAAAATTAACATGCTGTTTTTTTTTTTTTTTTTTTTTTTTTGCCAGCAATTGACATTTCAGTTGATTTTATGGGCATGAGCGAGGCAACTTAAGAAACACAAGACTGGCCATGATCGAATGGCTGAAGCGCGGCCAGAGAAAATGATTTCTAGCCAGGTACTTAGGAGTAGGCCTGGTGTGTGCTGTTAACTTAGATTTTGGATTTCTGAACAAGTTTTTATCATAGAAAATTGCTGTAATTCTCGCGTCAAAGAAACGGTATAATAATGTAAATAAGAGAATAACGATATTTATATTTGCAGATTACCTGTCCTCTCACTACGAAAGTCAAGCTCTACATAACTATGCAATAAGCGCATTCAAAATTTCTTCGTATTACTTGATAAAAGTATGTTTTTTTTGTTTTGTTTTGTTCTTTTGAAGAAAGGGTTTTTCTGCTTATATGAAAAATACGTTTTCTCTCCCGTCCCCTTCTTATGCATGATCTTCGCGGAATTAAATTCTGTCCCTCAATAAACCTGGAACAACCAGTTATGGTTTTAGTTCTCTTTTTTCTTACGTATCAGCTAAGTTGCGGAATGAATGCGCTACCTGATTTTATCCGTACATATGAGTTTATCACTGGTTTTAAAAGAGAATCCAGGAACGCATTTTGTACAGCGGCTTTTCTTTTTAATGAATGTATCTTTAAGTATTATGTATTTAGTAGGTATCTTTATATGCTATGTATTTTAGCTGTAAATTTAATGTCTCCAAAGTATTAGCTCCTGTGGTTATTCGGAAATTCGAGATGAAATAAAGATTATGCTTGTATGTATGTTACCTTTAGCAGGGCGCGTGCGCACACTTCGTAATCTGCGACTCCAGTGCTTACCATATGACAGAGAAAACCACATTTCTCTTAAATATATAAGCAATCTAATTCTTACGCTATATTGACAAGGGCGGTTTGGAGCTGTGAGTAGGCGTGGGATTTGTCACATATGGTTTAGGGGCCGACATATCTCTCCCTCAATGCCGTACCGGGAGGCAAGGTCGGTAGCAGAAAGCAGTGAAGGGCCAACTGCGTCCAAAAGCGATCGCACGGGCCGAAATCCCGGGATGACTCGTTTGGTACGACGCTCCAGCGCCGGTGTCTGGAGGTACTGCGTTTTTCTCTCTTATTCCAATATTCCCTCAGCGCATGCGCAAATGTTCTGGCTCATCGATACCTAGCCAACCAAAAAAAAATTAACATGCTGTTTTTTTTTTTTTTTTTTTTTTTTTTGCCAGCAATTGACATTTCAGTTGATTTTATGGGCATGAGCGAGGCAACTTAAGAAACACAAGACTGGCCATGATCGAATGGCTGAAGCGCGGCCAGAGAAAATGATTTCTAGCCAGGTACTTAGGAGTAGGCCTGGTGTGTGCTGTTAACTTAGATTTTGGATTTCTGAACAAGTTTTTATCATAGAAAATTGCTGTAATTCTCGCGTCAAAGAAACGGTATAATAATGTAAATAAGAGAATAACGATATTTATATTTGCAGATTACCTGTCCTCTCACTACGAAAGTCAAGCTCTACATAACTATGCAATAAGCGCATTCAAAATTTCTTCGTATTACTTGATAAAAGTATGTTTTTTTTTGTTTTGTTTTGTTCTTTTGAAGAAAGGGTTTTTCTGCTTATATGAAAAATACGTTTTCTCTCCCGTCCCCTTCTTATGCATGATCTTCGCGGAATTAAATTCTGTCCCTCAATAAACCTGGAACAACCAGTTATGGTTTTAGTTCTCTTTTTTCTTACGTATCAGCTAAGTTGCGGAATGAATGCGCTACCTGATTTTATCCGTACATATGAGTTTATCACTGGTTTTAAAAGAGAATCCAGGAACGCATTTTGTACAGCGGCTTTTCTTTTTAATGAATGTATCTTTAAGTATTATGTATTTAGTAGGTATCTTTATATGCTATGTATTTTAGCTGTAAATTTAATGTCTCCAAAGTATTAGCTCCTGTGGTTATTCGGAAATTCGAGATGAAATAAAGATTATGCTTGTATGTATGTTACCTTTAGCAGGGCGCGTGCGCACACTTCGTAATCTGCGACTCCAGTGCTTACCATATGACAGAGAAAACCACATTTCTCTTAAATATATAAGCAATCTAATTCTTACGCTATATTGACAAGGGCGGTTTGGAGCTGTGAGTAGGCGTGGGATTTGTCACATATGGTTTAGGGGCCGACATATCTCTCCCTCAATGCCGTACCGGGAGGCAAGGTCGGTAGCAGAAAGCAGTGAAGGGCCAACTGCGTCCAAAAGCGATCGCACGGGCCGAAATCCCGGGATGACTCGTTTGGTACGACGCTCCAGCGCCGGTGTCTGGAGGTACTGCGTTTTTCTCTCTTATTCCAATATTCCCTCAGCGCATGCGCAAATGTTCTGGCTCATCGATACCTAGCCAACCAAAAAAAATTAACATGCTGTTTTTTTTTTTTTTTTTTTTTTTTGCCAGCAATTGACATTTCAGTTGATTTTATGGGCATGAGCGAGGCAACTTAAGAAACACAAGACTGGCCATGATCGAATGGCTGAAGCGCGGCCAGAGAAAATGATTTCTAGCCAGGTACTTAGGAGTAGGCCTGGTGTGTGCTGTTAACTTAGATTTTGGATTTCTGAACAAGTTTTTATCATAGAAAATTGCTGTAATTCTCGCGTCAAAGAAACGGTATAATAATGTAAATAAGAGAATAACGATATTTATATTTGCAGATTACCTGTCCTCTCACTACGAAAGTCAAGCTCTACATAACTATGCAATAAGCGCATTCAAAATTTCTTCGTATTACTTGATAAAAGTATGTTTTTTTTTGTTTTGTTTTGTTCTTTTGAAGAAAGGGTTTTTCTGCTTATATGAAAAATACGTTTTCTCTCCCGTCCCCTTCTTATGCATGATCTTCGCGGAATTAAATTCTGTCCCTCAATAAACCTGGAACAACCAGTTATGGTTTTAGTTCTCTTTTTTCTTACGTATCAGCTAAGTTGCGGAATGAATGCGCTACCTGATTTTATCCGTACATATGAGTTTATCACTGGTTTTAAAAGAGAATCCAGGAACGCATTTTGTACAGCGGCTTTTCTTTTTAATGAATGTATCTTTAAGTATTATGTATTTAGTAGGTATCTTTATATGCTATGTATTTTAGCTGTAAATTTAATGTCTCCAAAGTATTAGCTCCTGTGGTTATTCGGAAATTCGAGATGAAATAAAGATTATGCTTGTATGTATGTTACCTTTAGCAGGGCGCGTGCGCACACTTCGTAATCTGCGACTCCAGTGCTTACCATATGACAGAGAAAACCACATTTCTCTTAAATATATAAGCAATCTAATTCTTACGCTATATTGACAAGGGCGGTTTGGAGCTGTGAGTAGGCGTGGGATTTGTCACATATGGTTTAGGGGCCGACATATCTCTCCCTCAATGCCGTACCGGGAGGCAAGGTCGGTAGCAGAAAGCAGTGAAGGGCCAACTGCGTCCAAAAGCGATCGCACGGGCCGAAATCCCGGGATGACTCGTTTGGTACGACGCTCCAGCGCCGGTGTCTGGAGGTACTGCGTTTTTCTCTCTTATTCCAATATTCCCTCAGCGCATGCGCAAATGTTCTGGCTCATCGATACCTAGCCAACCAAAAAAAAATTAACATGCTGTTTTTTTTTTTTTTTTTTTTTTTTTGCCAGCAATTGACATTTCAGTTGATTTTATGGGCATGAGCGAGGCAACTTAAGAAACACAAGACTGGCCATGATCGAATGGCTGAAGCGCGGCCAGAGAAAATGATTTCTAGCCAGGTACTTAGGAGTAGGCCTGGTGTGTGCTGTTAACTTAGATTTTGGATTTCTGAACAAGTTTTTATCATAGAAAATTGCTGTAATTCTCGCGTCAAAGAAACGGTATAATAATGTAAATAAGAGAATAACGATATTTATATTTGCAGATTACCTGTCCTCTCACTACGAAAGTCAAGCTCTACATAACTATGCAATAAGCGCATTCAAAATTTCTTCGTATTACTTGATAAAAGTATGTTTTTTTTTGTTTTGTTTTGTTCTTTTGAAGAAAGGGTTTTTCTGCTTATATGAAAAATACGTTTTCTCTCCCGTCCCCTTCTTATGCATGATCTTCGCGGAATTAAATTCTGTCCCTCAATAAACCTGGAACAACCAGTTATGGTTTTAGTTCTCTTTTTTCTTACGTATCAGCTAAGTTGCGGAATGAATGCGCTACCTGATTTTATCCGTACATATGAGTTTATCACTGGTTTTAAAAGAGAATCCAGGAACGCATTTTGTACAGCGGCTTTTCTTTTTAATGAATGTATCTTTAAGTATTATGTATTTAGTAGGTATCTTTATATGCTATGTATTTTAGCTGTAAATTTAATGTCTCCAAAGTATTAGCTCCTGTGGTTATTCGGAAATTCGAGATGAAATAAAGATTATGCTTGTATGTATGTTACCTTTAGCAGGGCGCGTGCGCACACTTCGTAATCTGCGACTCCAGTGCTTACCATATGACAGAGAAAACCACATTTCTCTTAAATATATAAGCAATCTAATTCTTACGCTATATTGACAAGGGCGGTTTGGAGCTGTGAGTAGGCGTGGGATTTGTCACATATGGTTTAGGGGCCGACATATCTCTCCCTCAATGCCGTACCGGGAGGCAAGGTCGGTAGCAGAAAGCAGTGAAGGGCCAACTGCGTCCAAAAGCGATCGCACGGGCCGAAATCCCGGGATGACTCGTTTGGTACGACGCTCCAGCGCCGGTGTCTGGAGGTACTGCGTTTTTCTCTCTTATTCCAATATTCCCTCAGCGCATGCGCAAATGTTCTGGCTCATCGATACCTAGCCAACCAAAAAAAAATTAACATGCTGTTTTTTTTTTTTTTTTTTTTTTTTTGCCAGCAATTGACATTTCAGTTGATTTTATGGGCATGAGCGAGGCAACTTAAGAAACACAAGACTGGCCATGATCGAATGGCTGAAGCGCGGCCAGAGAAAATGATTTCTAGCCAGGTACTTAGGAGTAGGCCTGGTGTGTGCTGTTAACTTAGATTTTGGATTTCTGAACAAGTTTTTATCATAGAAAATTGCTGTAATTCTCGCGTCAAAGAAACGGTATAATAATGTAAATAAGAGAATAACGATATTTATATTTGCAGATTACCTGTCCTCTCACTACGAAAGTCAAGCTCTACATAACTATGCAATAAGCGCATTCAAAATTTCTTCGTATTACTTGATAAAAGTATGTTTTTTTTTGTTTTGTTTTGTTCTTTTGAAGAAAGGGTTTTTCTGCTTATATGAAAAATACGTTTTCTCTCCCGTCCCCTTCTTATGCATGATCTTCGCGGAATTAAATTCTGTCCCTCAATAAACCTGGAACAACCAGTTATGGTTTTAGTTCTCTTTTTTCTTACGTATCAGCTAAGTTGCGGAATGAATGCGCTACCTGATTTTATCCGTACATATGAGTTTATCACTGGTTTTAAAAGAGAATCCAGGAACGCATTTTGTACAGCGGCTTTTCTTTTTAATGAATGTATCTTTAAGTATTATGTATTTAGTAGGTATCTTTATATGCTATGTATTTTAGCTGTAAATTTAATGTCTCCAAAGTATTAGCTCCTGTGGTTATTCGGAAATTCGAGATGAAATAAAGATTATGCTTGTATGTATGTTACCTTTAGCAGGGCGCGTGCGCACACTTCGTAATCTGCGACTCCAGTGCTTACCATATGACAGAGAAAACCACATTTCTCTTAAATATATAAGCAATCTAATTCTTACGCTATATTGACAAGGGCGGTTTGGAGCTGTGAGTAGGCGTGGGATTTGTCACATATGGTTTAGGGGCCGACATATCTCTCCCTCAATGCCGTACCGGGAGGCAAGGTCGGTAGCAGAAAGCAGTGAAGGGCCAACTGCGTCCAAAAGCGATCGCACGGGCCGAAATCCCGGGATGACTCGTTTGGTACGACGCTCCAGCGCCGGTGTCTGGAGGTACTGCGTTTTTCTCTCTTATTCCAATATTCCCTCAGCGCATGCGCAAATGTTCTGGCTCATCGATACCTAGCCAACCAAAAAAAAATTAACATGCTTTTTTTTTTTTTTTTTTTTTTTTTGCCAGCAATTGACATTTCAGTTGATTTTATGGGCATGAGCGAGGCAACTTAAGAAACACAAGACTGGCCATGATCGAATGGCTGAAGCGCGGCCAGAGAAAATGATTTCTAGCCAGGTACTTAGGAGTAGGCCTGGTGTGTGCTGTTAACTTAGATTTTGGATTTCTGAACAAGTTTTTATCATAGAAAATTGCTGTAATTCTCGCGTCAAAGAAACGGTATAATAATGTAAATAAGAGAATAACGATATTTATATTTGCAGATTACCTGTCCTCTCACTACGAAAGTCAAGCTCTACATAACTATGCAATAAGCGCATTCAAAATTTCTTCGTATTACTTGATAAAAGTATGTTTTTTTTTGTTTTGTTTTGTTCTTTTGAAGAAAGGGTTTTTCTGCTTATATGAAAAATACGTTTTCTCTCCCGTCCCCTTCTTATGCATGATCTTCGCGGAATTAAATTCTGTCCCTCAATAAACCTGGAACAACCAGTTATGGTTTTAGTTCTCTTTTTTCTTACGTATCAGCTAAGTTGCGGAATGAATGCGCTACCTGATTTTATCCGTACATATGAGTTTATCACTGGTTTTAAAAGAGAATCCAGGAACGCATTTTGTACAGCGGCTTTTCTTTTTAATGAATGTATCTTTAAGTATTATGTATTTAGTAGGTATCTTTATATGCTATGTATTTTAGCTGTAAATTTAATGTCTCCAAAGTATTAGCTCCTGTGGTTATTCGGAAATTCGAGATGAAATAAAGATTATGCTTGTATGTATGTTACCTTTAGCAGGGCGCGTGCGCACACTTCGTAATCTGCGACTCCAGTGCTTACCATATGACAGAGAAAACCACATTTCTCTTAAATATATAAGCAATCTAATTCTTACGCTATATTGACAAGGGCGGTTTGGAGCTGTGAGTAGGCGTGGGATTTGTCACATATGGTTTAGGGGCCGACATATCTCTCCCTCAATGCCGTACCGGGAGGCAAGGTCGGTAGCAGAAAGCAGTGAAGGGCCAACTGCGTCCAAAAGCGATCGCACGGGCCGAAATCCCGGGATGACTCGTTTGGTACGACGCTCCAGCGCCGGTGTCTGGAGGTACTGCGTTTTTCTCTCTTATTCCAATATTCCCTCAGCGCATGCGCAAATGTTCTGGCTCATCGATACCTAGCCAACCAAAAAAAAATTAACATGCTGTTTTTTTTTTTTTTTTTTTTTTTTTGCCAGCAATTGACATTTCAGTTGATTTTATGGGCATGAGCGAGGCAACTTAAGAAACACAAGACTGGCCATGATCGAATGGCTGAAGCGCGGCCAGAGAAAATGATTTCTAGCCAGGTACTTAGGAGTAGGCCTGGTGTGTGCTGTTAACTTAGATTTTGGATTTCTGAACAAGTTTTTATCATAGAAAATTGCTGTAATTCTCGCGTCAAAGAAACGGTATAATAATGTAAATAAGAGAATAACGATATTTATATTTGCAGATTACCTGTCCTCTCACTACGAAAGTCAAGCTCTACATAACTATGCAATAAGCGCATTCAAAATTTCTTCGTATTACTTGATAAAAGTATGTTTTTTTTTGTTTTGTTTTGTTCTTTTGAAGAAAGGGTTTTTCTGCTTATATGAAAAATACGTTTTCTCTCCCGTCCCCTTCTTATGCATGATCTTCGCGGAATTAAATTCTGTCCCTCAATAAACCTGGAACAACCAGTTATGGTTTTAGTTCTCTTTTTTCTTACGTATCAGCTAAGTTGCGGAATGAATGCGCTACCTGATTTTATCCGTACATATGAGTTTATCACTGGTTTTAAAAGAGAATCCAGGAACGCATTTTGTACAGCGGCTTTTCTTTTTAATGAATGTATCTTTAAGTATTATGTATTTAGTAGGTATCTTTATATGCTATGTATTTTAGCTGTAAATTTAATGTCTCCAAAGTATTAGCTCCTGTGGTTATTCGGAAATTCGAGATGAAATAAAGATTATGCTTGTATGTATGTTACCTTTAGCAGGGCGCGTGCGCACACTTCGTAATCTGCGACTCCAGTGCTTACCATATGACAGAGAAAACCACATTTCTCTTAAATATATAAGCAATCTAATTCTTACGCTATATTGACAAGGGCGGTTTGGAGCTGTGAGTAGGCGTGGGATTTGTCACATATGGTTTAGGGGCCGACATATCTCTCCCTCAATGCCGTACCGGGAGGCAAGGTCGGTAGCAGAAAGCAGTGAAGGGCCAACTGCGTCCAAAAGCGATCGCACGGGCCGAAATCCCGGGATGACTCGTTTGGTACGACGCTCCAGCGCCGGTGTCTGGAGGTACTGCGTTTTTCTCTCTTATTCCAATATTCCCTCAGCGCATGCGCAAATGTTCTGGCTCATCGATACCTAGCCAACCAAAAAAAAATTAACATGCTGTTTTTTTTTTTTTTTTTTTTTTTTTGCCAGCAATTGACATTTCAGTTGATTTTATGGGCATGAGCGAGGCAACTTAAGAAACACAAGACTGGCCATGATCGAATGGCTGAAGCGCGGCCAGAGAAAATGATTTCTAGCCAGGTACTTAGGAGTAGGCCTGGTGTGTGCTGTTAACTTAGATTTTGGATTTCTGAACAAGTTTTTATCATAGAAAATTGCTGTAATTCTCGCGTCAAAGAAACGGTATAATAATGTAAATAAGAGAATAACGATATTTATATTTGCAGATTACCTGTCCTCTCACTACGAAAGTCAAGCTCTACATAACTATGCAATAAGCGCATTCAAAATTTCTTCGTATTACTTGATAAAAGTATGTTTTTTTTTGTTTTGTTTTGTTCTTTTGAAGAAAGGGTTTTTCTGCTTATATGAAAAATACGTTTTCTCTCCCGTCCCCTTCTTATGCATGATCTTCGCGGAATTAAATTCTGTCCCTCAATAAACCTGGAACAACCAGTTATGGTTTTAGTTCTCTTTTTTCTTACGTATCAGCTAAGTTGCGGAATGAATGCGCTACCTGATTTTATCCGTACATATGAGTTTATCACTGGTTTTAAAAGAGAATCCAGGAACGCATTTTGTACAGCGGCTTTTCTTTTTAATGAATGTATCTTTAAGTATTATGTATTTAGTAGGTATCTTTATATGCTATGTATTTTAGCTGTAAATTTAATGTCTCCAAAGTATTAGCTCCTGTGGTTATTCGGAAATTCGAGATGAAATAAAGATTATGCTTGTATGTATGTTACCTTTAGCAGGGCGCGTGCGCACACTTCGTAATCTGCGACTCCAGTGCTTACCATATGACAGAGAAAACCACATTTCTCTTAAATATATAAGCAATCTAATTCTTACGCTATATTGACAAGGGCGGTTTGGAGCTGTGAGTAGGCGTGGGATTTGTCACATATGGTTTAGGGGCCGACATATCTCTCCCTCAATGCCGTACCGGGAGGCAAGGTCGGTAGCAGAAAGCAGTGAAGGGCCAACTGCGTCCAAAAGCGATCGCACGGGCCGAAATCCCGGGATGACTCGTTTGGTACGACGCTCCAGCGCCGGTGTCTGGAGGTACTGCGTTTTTCTCTCTTATTCCAATATTCCCTCAGCGCATGCGCAAATGTTCTGGCTCATCGATACCTAGCCAACCAAAAAAAAATTAACATGCTGTTTTTTTTTTTTTTTTTTTTTTTTTGCCAGCAATTGACATTTCAGTTGATTTTATGGGCATGAGCGAGGCAACTTAAGAAACACAAGACTGGCCATGATCGAATGGCTGAAGCGCGGCCAGAGAAAATGATTTCTAGCCAGGTACTTAGGAGTAGGCCTGGTGTGTGCTGTTAACTTAGATTTTGGATTTCTGAACAAGTTTTTATCATAGAAAATTGCTGTAATTCTCGCGTCAAAGAAACGGTATAATAATGTAAATAAGAGAATAACGATATTTATATTTGCAGATTACCTGTCCTCTCACTACGAAAGTCAAGCTCTACATAACTATGCAATAAGCGCATTCAAAATTTCTTCGTATTACTTGATAAAAGTATGTTTTTTTTTGTTTTGTTTTGTTCTTTTGAAGAAAGGGTTTTTCTGCTTATATGAAAAATACGTTTTCTCTCCCGTCCCCTTCTTATGCATGATCTTCGCGGAATTAAATTCTGTCCCTCAATAAACCTGGAACAACCAGTTATGGTTTTAGTTCTCTTTTTTCTTACGTATCAGCTAAGTTGCGGAATGAATGCGCTACCTGATTTTATCCGTACATATGAGTTTATCACTGGTTTTAAAAGAGAATCCAGGAACGCATTTTGTACAGCGGCTTTTCTTTTTAATGAATGTATCTTTAAGTATTATGTATTTAGTAGGTATCTTTATATGCTATGTATTTTAGCTGTAAATTTAATGTCTCCAAAGTATTAGCTCCTGTGGTTATTCGGAAATTCGAGATGAAATAAAGATTATGCTTGTATGTATGTTACCTTTAGCAGGGCGCGTGCGCACACTTCGTAATCTGCGACTCCAGTGCTTACCATATGACAGAGAAAACCACATTTCTCTTAAATATATAAGCAATCTAATTCTTACGCTATATTGACAAGGGCGGTTTGGAGCTGTGAGTAGGCGTGGGATTTGTCACATATGGTTTAGGGGCCGACATATCTCTCCCTCAATGCCGTACCGGGAGGCAAGGTCGGTAGCAGAAAGCAGTGAAGGGCCAACTGCGTCCAAAAGCGATCGCACGGGCCGAAATCCCGGGATGACTCGTTTGGTACGACGCTCCAGCGCCGGTGTCTGGAGGTACTGCGTTTTTCTCTCTTATTCCAATATTCCCTCAGCGCATGCGCAAATGTTCTGGCTCATCGATACCTAGCCAACCAAAAAAAAATTAACATGCTGTTTTTTTTTTTTTTTTTTTTTTTTGCCAGCAATTGACATTTCAGTTGATTTTATGGGCATGAGCGAGGCAACTTAAGAAACACAAGACTGGCCATGATCGAATGGCTGAAGCGCGGCCAGAGAAAATGATTTCTAGCCAGGTACTTAGGAGTAGGCCTGGTGTGTGCTGTTAACTTAGATTTTGGATTTCTGAACAAGTTTTTATCATAGAAAATTGCTGTAATTCTCGCGTCAAAGAAACGGTATAATAATGTAAATAAGAGAATAACGATATTTATATTTGCAGATTACCTGTCCTCTCACTACGAAAGTCAAGCTCTACATAACTATGCAATAAGCGCATTCAAAATTTCTTCGTATTACTTGATAAAAGTATGTTTTTTTTTGTTTTGTTTTGTTCTTTTGAAGAAAGGGTTTTTCTGCTTATATGAAAAATACGTTTTCTCTCCCGTCCCCTTCTTATGCATGATCTTCGCGGAATTAAATTCTGTCCCTCAATAAACCTGGAACAACCAGTTATGGTTTTAGTTCTCTTTTTTCTTACGTATCAGCTAAGTTGCGGAATGAATGCGCTACCTGATTTTATCCGTACATATGAGTTTATCACTGGTTTTAAAAGAGAATCCAGGAACGCATTTTGTACAGCGGCTTTTCTTTTTAATGAATGTATCTTTAAGTATTATGTATTTAGTAGGTATCTTTATATGCTATGTATTTTAGCTGTAAATTTAATGTCTCCAAAGTATTAGCTCCTGTGGTTATTCGGAAATTCGAGATGAAATAAAGATTATGCTTGTATGTATGTTACCTTTAGCAGGGCGCGTGCGCACACTTCGTAATCTGCGACTCCAGTGCTTACCATATGACAGAGAAAACCACATTTCTCTTAAATATATAAGCAATCTAATTCTTACGCTATATTGACAAGGGCGGTTTGGAGCTGTGAGTAGGCGTGGGATTTGTCACATATGGTTTAGGGGCCGACATATCTCTCCCTCAATGCCGTACCGGGAGGCAAGGTCGGTAGCAGAAAGCAGTGAAGGGCCAACTGCGTCCAAAAGCGATCGCACGGGCCGAAATCCCGGGATGACTCGTTTGGTACGACGCTCCAGCGCCGGTGTCTGGAGGTACTGCGTTTTTCTCTCTTATTCCAATATTCCCTCAGCGCATGCGCAAATGTTCTGGCTCATCGATACCTAGCCAACCAAAAAAAAATTAACATGCTGTTTTTTTTTTTTTTTTTTTTTTTTGCCAGCAATTGACATTTCAGTTGATTTTATGGGCATGAGCGAGGCAACTTAAGAAACACAAGACTGGCCATGATCGAATGGCTGAAGCGCGGCCAGAGAAAATGATTTCTAGCCAGGTACTTAGGAGTAGGCCTGGTGTGTGCTGTTAACTTAGATTTTGGATTTCTGAACAAGTTTTTATCATAGAAAATTGCTGTAATTCTCGCGTCAAAGAAACGGTATAATAATGTAAATAAGAGAATAACGATATTTATATTTGCAGATTACCTGTCCTCTCACTACGAAAGTCAAGCTCTACATAACTATGCAATAAGCGCATTCAAAATTTCTTCGTATTACTTGATAAAAGTATGTTTTTTTTTGTTTTGTTTTGTTCTTTTGAAGAAAGGGTTTTTCTGCTTATATGAAAAATACGTTTTCTCTCCCGTCCCCTTCTTATGCATGATCTTCGCGGAATTAAATTCTGTCCCTCAATAAACCTGGAACAACCAGTTATGGTTTTAGTTCTCTTTTTTCTTACGTATCAGCTAAGTTGCGGAATGAATGCGCTACCTGATTTTATCCGTACATATGAGTTTATCACTGGTTTTAAAAGAGAATCCAGGAACGCATTTTGTACAGCGGCTTTTCTTTTTAATGAATGTATCTTTAAGTATTATGTATTTAGTAGGTATCTTTATATGCTATGTATTTTAGCTGTAAATTTAATGTCTCCAAAGTATTAGCTCCTGTGGTTATTCGGAAATTCGAGATGAAATAAAGATTATGCTTGTATGTATGTTACCTTTAGCAGGGCGCGTGCGCACACTTCGTAATCTGCGACTCCAGTGCTTACCATATGACAGAGAAAACCACATTTCTCTTAAATATATAAGCAATCTAATTCTTACGCTATATTGACAAGGGCGGTTTGGAGCTGTGAGTAGGCGTGGGATTTGTCACATATGGTTTAGGGGCCGACATATCTCTCCCTCAATGCCGTACCGGGAGGCAAGGTCGGTAGCAGAAAGCAGTGAAGGGCCAACTGCGTCCAAAAGCGATCGCACGGGCCGAAATCCCGGGATGACTCGTTTGGTACGACGCTCCAGCGCCGGTGTCTGGAGGTACTGCGTTTTTCTCTCTTATTCCAATATTCCCTCAGCGCATGCGCAAATGTTCTGGCTCATCGATACCTAGCCAACCAAAAAAAAATTAACATGCTGTTTTTTTTTTTTTTTTTTTTTTTTGCCAGCAATTGACATTTCAGTTGATTTTATGGGCATGAGCGAGGCAACTTAAGAAACACAAGACTGGCCATGATCGAATGGCTGAAGCGCGGCCAGAGAAAATGATTTCTAGCCAGGTACTTAGGAGTAGGCCTGGTGTGTGCTGTTAACTTAGATTTTGGATTTCTGAACAAGTTTTTATCATAGAAAATTGCTGTAATTCTCGCGTCAAAGAAACGGTATAATAATGTAAATAAGAGAATAACGATATTTATATTTGCAGATTACCTGTCCTCTCACTACGAAAGTCAAGCTCTACATAACTATGCAATAAGCGCATTCAAAATTTCTTCGTATTACTTGATAAAAGTATGTTTTTTTTTGTTTTGTTTTGTTCTTTTGAAGAAAGGGTTTTTCTGCTTATATGAAAAATACGTTTTCTCTCCCGTCCCCTTCTTATGCATGATCTTCGCGGAATTAAATTCTGTCCCTCAATAAACCTGGAACAACCAGTTATGGTTTTAGTTCTCTTTTTTCTTACGTATCAGCTAAGTTGCGGAATGAATGCGCTACCTGATTTTATCCGTACATATGAGTTTATCACTGGTTTTAAAAGAGAATCCAGGAACGCATTTTGTACAGCGGCTTTTCTTTTTAATGAATGTATCTTTAAGTATTATGTATTTAGTAGGTATCTTTATATGCTATGTATTTTAGCTGTAAATTTAATGTCTCCAAAGTATTAGCTCCTGTGGTTATTCGGAAATTCGAGATGAAATAAAGATTATGCTTGTATGTATGTTACCTTTAGCAGGGCGCGTGCGCACACTTCGTAATCTGCGACTCCAGTGCTTACCATATGACAGAGAAAACCACATTTCTCTTAAATATATAAGCAATCTAATTCTTACGCTATATTGACAAGGGCGGTTTGGAGCTGTGAGTAGGCGTGGGATTTGTCACATATGGTTTAGGGGCCGACATATCTCTCCCTCAATGCCGTACCGGGAGGCAAGGTCGGTAGCAGAAAGCAGTGAAGGGCCAACTGCGTCCAAAAGCGATCGCACGGGCCGAAATCCCGGGATGACTCGTTTGGTACGACGCTCCAGCGCCGGTGTCTGGAGGTACTGCGTTTTTCTCTCTTATTCCAATATTCCCTCAGCGCATGCGCAAATGTTCTGGCTCATCGATACCTAGCCAACCAAAAAAAAATTAACATGCTGTTTTTTTTTTTTTTTTTTTTTTTTGCCAGCAATTGACATTTCAGTTGATTTTATGGGCATGAGCGAGGCAACTTAAGAAACACAAGACTGGCCATGATCGAATGGCTGAAGCGCGGCCAGAGAAAATGATTTCTAGCCAGGTACTTAGGAGTAGGCCTGGTGTGTGCTGTTAACTTAGATTTTGGATTTCTGAACAAGTTTTTATCATAGAAAATTGCTGTAATTCTCGCGTCAAAGAAACGGTATAATAATGTAAATAAGAGAATAACGATATTTATATTTGCAGATTACCTGTCCTCTCACTACGAAAGTCAAGCTCTACATAACTATGCAATAAGCGCATTCAAAATTTCTTCGTATTACTTGATAAAAGTATGTTTTTTTTTGTTTTGTTTTGTTCTTTTGAAGAAAGGGTTTTTCTGCTTATATGAAAAATACGTTTTCTCTCCCGTCCCCTTCTTATGCATGATCTTCGCGGAATTAAATTCTGTCCCTCAATAAACCTGGAACAACCAGTTATGGTTTTAGTTCTCTTTTTTCTTACGTATCAGCTAAGTTGCGGAATGAATGCGCTACCTGATTTTATCCGTACATATGAGTTTATCACTGGTTTTAAAAGAGAATCCAGGAACGCATTTTGTACAGCGGCTTTTCTTTTTAATGAATGTATCTTTAAGTATTATGTATTTAGTAGGTATCTTTATATGCTATGTATTTTAGCTGTAAATTTAATGTCTCCAAAGTATTAGCTCCTGTGGTTATTCGGAAATTCGAGATGAAATAAAGATTATGCTTGTATGTATGTTACCTTTAGCAGGGCGCGTGCGCACACTTCGTAATCTGCGACTCCAGTGCTTACCATATGACAGAGAAAACCACATTTCTCTTAAATATATAAGCAATCTAATTCTTACGCTATATTGACAAGGGCGGTTTGGAGCTGTGAGTAGGCGTGGGATTTGTCACATATGGTTTAGGGGCCGACATATCTCTCCCTCAATGCCGTACCGGGAGGCAAGGTCGGTAGCAGAAAGCAGTGAAGGGCCAACTGCGTCCAAAAGCGATCGCACGGGCCGAAATCCCGGGATGACTCGTTTGGTACGACGCTCCAGCGCCGGTGTCTGGAGGTACTGCGTTTTTCTCTCTTATTCCAATATTCCCTCAGCGCATGCGCAAATGTTCTGGCTCATCGATACCTAGCCAACCAAAAAAAAATTAACATGCTGTTTTTTTTTTTTTTTTTTTTTTTGCCAGCAATTGACATTTCAGTTGATTTTATGGGCATGAGCGAGGCAACTTAAGAAACACAAGACTGGCCATGATCGAATGGCTGAAGCGCGGCCAGAGAAAATGATTTCTAGCCAGGTACTTAGGAGTAGGCCTGGTGTGTGCTGTTAACTTAGATTTTGGATTTCTGAACAAGTTTTTATCATAGAAAATTGCTGTAATTCTCGCGTCAAAGAAACGGTATAATAATGTAAATAAGAGAATAACGATATTTATATTTGCAGATTACCTGTCCTCTCACTACGAAAGTCAAGCTCTACATAACTATGCAATAAGCGCATTCAAAATTTCTTCGTATTACTTGATAAAAGTATGTTTTTTTTTGTTTTGTTTTGTTCTTTTGAAGAAAGGGTTTTTCTGCTTATATGAAAAATACGTTTTCTCTCCCGTCCCCTTCTTATGCATGATCTTCGCGGAATTAAATTCTGTCCCTCAATAAACCTGGAACAACCAGTTATGGTTTTAGTTCTCTTTTTTCTTACGTATCAGCTAAGTTGCGGAATGAATGCGCTACCTGATTTTATCCGTACATATGAGTTTATCACTGGTTTTAAAAGAGAATCCAGGAACGCATTTTGTACAGCGGCTTTTCTTTTTAATGAATGTATCTTTAAGTATTATGTATTTAGTAGGTATCTTTATATGCTATGTATTTTAGCTGTAAATTTAATGTCTCCAAAGTATTAGCTCCTGTGGTTATTCGGAAATTCGAGATGAAATAAAGATTATGCTTGTATGTATGTTACCTTTAGCAGGGCGCGTGCGCACACTTCGTAATCTGCGACTCCAGTGCTTACCATATGACAGAGAAAACCACATTTCTCTTAAATATATAAGCAATCTAATTCTTACGCTATATTGACAAGGGCGGTTTGGAGCTGTGAGTAGGCGTGGGATTTGTCACATATGGTTTAGGGGCCGACATATCTCTCCCTCAATGCCGTACCGGGAGGCAAGGTCGGTAGCAGAAAGCAGTGAAGGGCCAACTGCGTCCAAAAGCGATCGCACGGGCCGAAATCCCGGGATGACTCGTTTGGTACGACGCTCCAGCGCCGGTGTCTGGAGGTACTGCGTTTTTCTCTCTTATTCCAATATTCCCTCAGCGCATGCGCAAATGTTCTGGCTCATCGATACCTAGCCAACCAAAAAAAAATTAACATGCTGTTTTTTTTTTTTTTTTTTTTTTTTGCCAGCAATTGACATTTCAGTTGATTTTATGGGCATGAGCGAGGCAACTTAAGAAACACAAGACTGGCCATGATCGAATGGCTGAAGCGCGGCCAGAGAAAATGATTTCTAGCCAGGTACTTAGGAGTAGGCCTGGTGTGTGCTGTTAACTTAGATTTTGGATTTCTGAACAAGTTTTTATCATAGAAAATTGCTGTAATTCTCGCGTCAAAGAAACGGTATAATAATGTAAATAAGAGAATAACGATATTTATATTTGCAGATTACCTGTCCTCTCACTACGAAAGTCAAGCTCTACATAACTATGCAATAAGCGCATTCAAAATTTCTTCGTATTACTTGATAAAAGTATGTTTTTTTTTTTGTTTTGTTTTCTTTTTTTGAAGAAAGGGTTTTTCTGCTTATATGAAAAATACGTTTTCTCTCCCGTCCCCTTCTTATGCATGATCTTCGCGGAATTAAATTCTGTCCCTCAATAAACCTGGAACAACCAGTTATGGTTTTAGTTCTCTTTTTTCTTACGTATCAGCTAAGTTGCGGAATGAATGCGCTACCTGATTTTATCCGTACATATGAGTTTATCACTGGTTTTAAAAGAGAATCCAGGAACGCATTTTGTACAGCGGCTTTTCTTTTTAATGAATGTATCTTTAAGTATTATGTATTTAGTAGGTATCTTTATATGCTATGTATTTTAGCTGTAAATTTAATGTCTCCAAGGTATTAGCTCCTGTGGTTATTCGGAAATTCGAGATGAAATAAAGATTATGCTTGTATGTATGTTACCTTTAGCAGGGCGCGTGCGCACACTTCGTAATCTGCGACTCCAGTGCTTACCATATGACAGAGAAAACCACATTTCTCTTAAATATATAAGCAATCTAATTCTTACGCTATATTGACAAGGGCGGTTTGGAGCTGTGAGTAGGCGTGGGATTTGTCACATATGGTTTAGGGGCCGACATATCTCTCCCTCAATGCCGTACCGGGAGGCAAGGTCGGTAGCAGAAAGCAGTGAAGGGCCAACTGCGTCCAAAAGCGATCGCACGGGCCGAAATCCCGGGATGACTCGTTTGGTACGACGCTCCAGCGCCGGTGTCTGGAGGTACTGCGTTTTTCTCTCTTATTCCAATATTCCCTCAGCGCATGCGCAAATGTTCTGGCTCATCGATACCTAGCCAACCAAAAAAAAATTAACATGCTGTTTTTTTTTTTTTTTTTTTTTTTTGCCAGCAATTGACATTTCAGTTGATTTTATGGGCATGAGCGAGGCAACTTAAGAAACACAAGACTGGCCATGATCGAATGGCTGAAGCGCGGCCAGAGAAAATGATTTCTAGCCAGGTACTTAGGAGTAGGCCTGGTGTGTGCTGTTAACTTAGATTTTGGATTTCTGAACAAGTTTTTATCATAGAAAATTGCTGTAATTCTCGCGTCAAAGAAACGGTATAATAATGTAAATAAGAGAATAACGATATTTATATTTGCAGATTACCTGTCCTCTCACTACGAAAGTCAAGCTCTACATAACTATGCAATAAGCGCATTCAAAATTTCTTCGTATTACTTGATAAAAGTATGTTTTTTTTTTGTTTTGTTTTGTTCTTTTGAAGAAAGGGTTTTTCTGCTTATATGAAAAATACGTTTTCTCTCCCGTCCCCTTCTTATGCATGATCTTCGCGGAATTAAATTCTGTCCCTCAATAAACCTGGAACAACCAGTTATGGTTTTAGTTCTCTTTTTTCTTACGTATCAGCTAAGTTGCGGAATGAATGCGCTACCTGATTTTATCCGTACATATGAGTTTATCACTGGTTTTAAAAGAGAATCCAGGAACGCATTTTGTACAGCGGCTTTTCTTTTTAATGAATGTATCTTTAAGTATTATGTATTTAGTAGGTATCTTTATATGCTATGTATTTTAGCTGTAAATTTAATGTCTCCAAAGTATTAGCTCCTGTGGTTATTCGGAAATTCGAGATGAAATAAAGATTATGCTTGTATGTATGTTACCTTTAGCAGGGCGCGTGCGCACACTTCGTAATCTGCGACTCCAGTGCTTACCATATGACAGAGAAAACCACATTTCTCTTAAATATATAAGCAATCTAATTCTTACGCTATATTGACAAGGGCGGTTTGGAGCTGTGAGTAGGCGTGGGATTTGTCACATATGGTTTAGGGGCCGACATATCTCTCCCTCAATGCCGTACCGGGAGGCAAGGTCGGTAGCAGAAAGCAGTGAAGGGCCAACTGCGTCCAAAAGCGATCGCACGGGCCGAAATCCCGGGATGACTCGTTTGGTACGACGCTCCAGCGCCGGTGTCTGGAGGTACTGCGTTTTTCTCTCTTATTCCAATATTCCCTCAGCGCATGCGCAAATGTTCTGGCTCATCGATACCTAGCCAACCAAAAAAAAATTAACATGCTGTTTTTTTTTTTTTTTTTTTTTTGCCAGCAATTGACATTTCAGTTGATTTTATGGGCATGAGCGAGGCAACTTAAGAAACACAAGACTGGCCATGATCGAATGGCTGAAGCGCGGCCAGAGAAAATGATTTCTAGCCAGGTACTTAGGAGTAGGCCTGGTGTGTGCTGTTAACTTAGATTTTGGATTTCTGAACAAGTTTTTATCATAGAAAATTGCTGTAATTCTCGCGTCAAAGAAACGGTATAATAATGTAAATAAGAGAATAACGATATTTATATTTGCAGATTACCTGTCCTCTCACTACGAAAGTCAAGCTCTACATAACTATGCAATAAGCGCATTCAAAATTTCTTCGTATTACTTGATAAAAGTATTTTTTTTTTTTTTTCTCTTGTTCTTTTCAAGAAAGGGTTTTTCTGCTTATACGAAAAATACGTTTTCTCTCCCGTCCCCTTCTTATGCATGATCTTCGCGGAATTAAATTCTGTCCCTCAATAAACCTGGAACAACCAGTTATGGTTTTAGTTCTCTTTTTTCTTACGTATCAGCTAAGTTGCGGAATGAATGCGCTACCTGATTTTATCCGTACCTATGAGTTTACCACTGGTTTTAAAAGAGAATCCAGGAACACATTTTGTACAGCGGCTTTTCTTTTTAATGAATGTATCTTTAAGTATTATGTATTTAGTAGGCATCTTTATATGCTATGTATTTTAGCTGTAAATTTAATGTCTCCAAGGTATTAGCTCCTGTGGTTATTCGGAAAATCGAGATGAAATAAAGCTTATGCTTGTATGTATGTTACCTTTAGCAGGGCGCGTGCGCACACTTTGTAATCTGCGACTCCAGTGCTTACCATATGACGGAGAAAACCACATTTCTCTTAAATATATAAGCAATCTAATTCTTACGCTATATTGACAAGGGCGGTTTGGAGCTGTGAGTAGGCGTGGGATTTGTCACATATGGTTTAGGGGCCGACATATCTCTCCCTCAATGCCGTACCGGGAGGCAAGGTCGGTAGCAGAAAGCAGTGAAGGGCCAACTGCGTCCAAAAGCGATCGCACGGGCCGAAATCCCGGGATGACTCGTTTGGTACGACGCTCCAGCGCCGGTGTCTGGAGGTACTGCGTTTTTCTCTCTTATTCCAATATTCCCTCAGCGCATGCGCAAATGTTCTGGCTCATCGATACCTAGCCAACCAAAAAAAAATTAACATGCTGGTTTTTTTTTTTTTTTTTTTAACCAGCAATTGACATTTCAGTTAATTTTATGGGCATGAGCGAGGCAACTTAAGAAACACAAGACTGGCCATGATCGAATGGCTGAAGCGCGGCCAGAGAAAATGATTTCTAGCCAGGTACTTAGGAGTAGGCCTGGTGTGTGCTGTTAACTTAGATTTTGGATTTCTGAACAAGTTTTTATCATAGAAAATTGCTTTAATTCTCGCGTCAAAGAAACGGTATAATAATGTAAATAAGAGAATAACGATATTTATATTTGCAGATTACCTGTCCTCTCACTACGAAAGTCAAGCTCTACATCTCTATGCAATAAGCGCATTCAAAATTTCTTCGTATTACTTGATAAAAGTATGTTTTTTTTTTGTTTTGTTTTGTCTTTTTGAAGAAAGGGTTTTTCTGCTTATATGAAAAATACGTTTTCTCTCCCGTCCCCTTCTTATGCATGATCTTCGCGGAATTAAATTCTGTCCCTCAATAAACCTGGAACAACCAGTTATGGTTTTAGTTCTCTTTTTTCTTACGTATCAGCTAAGTTGCGGAATGCGCTACCTGATTTTATCCGTACCTATGAGTTTACCACTGGCTTTAAAAGAGAATCCAGGAACACATTTTGTACAGCGGCTTTTCTTTTTAATGAATGTATCTTTAAGTATTATGTATTTAGTAGGCATCTTTATATGCTATGTATTTTAGCTGTAAATTTAATGTCTCCAAGGTATTAGCTCCTGTGGTTATTCGGAAAATCGAGATGAAATAAAGCTTATGCTTGTATGTATGTTACCTTTAGCAGGGCGCGTGCGCACACTTTGTAATCTGCGACTCCAGTGCTTACCATATGACGGAGAAAACCACATTTCTCTTAAATATATAAGCAATCTAATTCTTACGCTATATTGACAAGGGCGGTTTGGAGCTGTGAGTAGGCGTGGGATTTGTCACATATGGTTTAGGGGCCGACATATCTCTCCCTCAATGCCGTACCGGGAGGCAAGGTCGGTAGCAGAAAGCAGTGAAGGGCCAACTGCGTCCAAAAGCGATCGCACGGGCCGAAATCCCGGGATGACTCGTTTGGTACGACGCTCCAGCGCCGGTGTCTGGAGGTACTGCGTTTTTCTCTCTTATTCCAATATTCCCTCAGCGCATGCGCAAATGTTCTGGCTCATCGATACCTAGCCAACCAAAAAAAAATTAACATGCTCTTTTTTTTTTTTTTTTTTTTTTTTAACCAGCAATTGACATTTCAGTTAATTTTATGGGCATGAGCGAGGCAACTTAAGAAACACAAGACTGGCCATGATCGAATGGCTGAAGCGCGGCCAGAGAAAATGATTTCTAGCCAGGTACTTAGGAGTAGGCCTGGTGTGTGCTGTTAACTTAGATTTTGGATTTCTGAACAAGTTTTTATCATAGAAAATTGCTTTAATTCTCGCGTCAAAGAAACGGTATAATAATGTAAATAAGAGAATAACGATATTTATATTTGCAGATTACCTGTCCTCTCACTACGAAAGTCAAGCTCTACATCTCTATGCAATAAGCGCATTCAAAATTTCTTCGTATTACTTGATAAAAGTATGTTTTTTTTTTGTTTTGTTTTTTTTTTTGAAGAAAGGGTTTTTCTGCTTATACGAAAAATACGTTTTCTCTCCCGTCCCCTTCTTATGCATGATCTTCGCGGAATTAAATTCTGTCCCTCAATAAACCTGGAACAACCAGTTATGGTTTTAGTTCTCTTTTTTCTTACGTATCAGCTAAGTTGCGGAATGCGCTACCTGATTTTATCCGTACCTATGAGTTTACCACTGGTTTTAAAAGAGAATCCAGGAACACATTTTGTACAGCGGCTTTTCTTTTTAATGAATGTATCTTTAAGTATTATGTATTTAGTAGGCATCTTTATATGCTATGTATTTTAGCTGTAAATTTAATGTCTCCAAGGTATTAGCTCCTGTGGTTATTCGGAAAATCGAGATGAAATAAAGCTTATGCTTGTATGTATGTTACCTTTAGCAGGGCGCGTGCGCACACTTTGTAATCTGCGACTCCAGTGCTTACCATATGACGGAGAAAACCACATTTCTCTTAAATATATAAGCAATCTAATTCTTACGCTATATTGACAAGGGCGGTTTGGAGCTGTGAGTAGGCGTGGGATTTGTCACATATGGTTTAGGGGCCGACATATCTCTCCCTCAATGCCGTACCGGGAGGCAAGGTCGGTAGCAGAAAGCAGTGAAGGGCCAACTGCGTCCAAAAGCGATCGCACGGGCCGAAATCCCGGGATGACTCGTTTGGTACGACGCTCCAGCGCCGGTGTCTGGAGGTACTGCGTTTTTCTCTCTTATTCCAATATTCCCTCAGCGCATGCGCAAATGTTCTGGCTCATCGATACCTAGCCAACCAAAAAAAAATTAACATGCTGGTTTTTTTTTTTTTTTTTTTTAACCAGCAATTGACATTTCAGTTAATTTTATGGGCATGAGCGAGGCAACTTAAGAAACACAAGACTGGCCATGATCGAATGGCTGAAGCGCGGCCAGAGAAAATGATTTCTAGCCAGGTACTTAGGAGTAGGCCTGGTGTGTGCTGTTAACTTAGATTTTGGATTTCTGAACAAGTTTTTATCATAGAAAATTGCTTTAATTCTCGCGTCAAAGAAACGGTATAATAATGTAAATAAGAGAATAACGATATTTATATTTGCAGATTACCTGTCCTCTCACTACGAAAGTCAAGCTCTACATCTCTATGCAATAAGCGCATTCAAAATTTCTTCGTATTACTTGATAAAAGTATGTTTTTTTTTTTGTTTTGTTTTGTTTTTTTGAAGAAAGGGTTTTTCTGCTTATACGAAAAATACGTTTTCTCTCCCGTCCCCTTCTTATGCATGATCTTCGCGGAATTAAATTCTGTCCCTCAATAAACCTGGAACAACCAGTTATGGTTTTAGTTCTCTTTTTTCTTACGTATCAGCTAAGTTGCGGAATGCGCTACCTGATTTTATCCGTACATATGAGTTTACCACTGGTTTGAAAAGAGAATCCAGGAACGCATTTTGTACAGCGGCTTTTCTTTTTAATGAATGTATCTTTAAGTATTATGTATTTAGTAGGTATCTTTATATGCTATGTATTTTAGCTGTAAATTTAAAGTCTCCAAGGTATTAGCTCCTGTGGTTATTCGGAAAATCGAGATGAAATAAAGCTTATGCTTGTATGTATGTTACCTTTAGCAGGGCGCGTGCGCACACTTTGTAATCTGCGACTCCAGTGCTTACCATATGACGGAGAAAACCACATTTCTCTTAAATATATAAGCAATCTAATTCTTACGCTATATTGACAAGGGCGGTTTGGAGCTGTGAGTAGGCGTGGGATTTGTCACATATGGTTTAGGGGCCGACATATCTCTCCCTCAATGCCGTACCGGGAGGCAAGGTCGGTAGCAGAAAGCAGTGAAGGGCCAACTGCGTCCAAAAGCGATCGCACGGGCCGAAATCCCGGGATGACTCGTTTGGTACGACGCTCCAGCGCCGGTGTCTGGAGGTACTGCGTTTTTCTCTCTTATTCCAATATTCCCTCAGCGCATGCGCAAATGTTCTGGCTCATCGATACCTAGCCAACCAAAAAAAAATTAACATGCTGGTTTTTTTTTTTTTTTTTTTTAACCAGCAATTGACATTTCAGTTAATTTTATGGGCATGAGCGAGGCAACTTAAGAAACACAAGACTGGCCATGATCGAATGGCTGAAGCGCGGCCAGAGAAAATGATTTCTAGCCAGGTACTTAGGAGTAGGCCTGGTGTGTGCTGTTAACTTAGATTTTGGATTTCTGAACAAGTTTTTATCATAGAAAATTGCTTTAATTCTCGCGTCAAAGAAACGGTATAATAATGTAAATAAGAGAATAACGATATTTATATTTGCAGATTACCTGTCCTCTCACTACGAAAGTCAAGCTCTACATCTCTATGCAATAAGCGCATTCAAAATTTCTTCGTATTACTTGATAAAAGTATGTTTTTTTTTTGTTTTGTTTTGTTTTTTTGAAGAAAGGGTTTTTCTGCTTATACGAAAAATACGTTTTCTCTCCCGTCCCCTTCTTATGCATGATCTTCGCGGAATTAAATTCTGTCCCTCAATAAACCTGGAACAACCAGTTATGGTTTTAGTTCTCTTTTTTCTTACGTATCAGCTAAGTTGCGGAATGCGCTACCTGATTTTATCCGTACCTATGAGTTTACCACTGGTTTTAAAAGAGAATCCAGGAACACATTTTGTACAGCGGCTTTTCTTTTTAATGAATGTATCTTTAAGTATTATGTATTTAGTAGGCATCTTTATATGCTATGTATTTTAGCTGTAAATTTAATGTCTCCAAGGTATTAGCTCCTGTGGTTATTCGGAAAATCGAGATGAAATAAAGCTTATGCTTGTATGTATGTTACCTTTAGCAGGGCGCGTGCGCACACTTTGTAATCTGCGACTCCAGTGCTTACCATATGACGGAGAAAACCACATTTCTCTTAAATATATAAGCAATCTAATTCTTACGCTATATTGACAAGGGCGGTTTGGAGCTGTGAGTAGGCGTGGGATTTGTCACATATGGTTTAGGGGCCGACATATCTCTCCCTCAATGCCGTACCGGGAGGCAAGGTCGGTAGCAGAAAGCAGTGAAGGGCCAACTGCGTCCAAAAGCGATCGCACGGGCCGAAATCCCGGGATGACTCGTTTGGTACGACGCTCCAGCGCCGGTGTCTGGAGGTACTGCGTTTTTCTCTCTTATTCCAATATTCCCTCAGCGCATGCGCAAATGTTCTGGCTCATCGATACCTAGCCAACCAAAAAAAAATTAACATGCTGGTTTTTTTTTTTTTTTTTTTTAACCAGCAATTGACATTTCAGTTAATTTTATGGGCATGAGCGAGGCAACTTAAGAAACACAAGACTGGCCATGATCGAATGGCTGAAGCGCGGCCAGAGAAAATGATTTCTAGCCAGGTACTTAGGAGTAGGCCTGGTGTGTGCTGTTAACTTAGATTTTGGATTTCTGAACAAGTTTTTATCATAGAAAATTGCTTTAATTCTCGCGTCAAAGAAACGGTATAATAATGTAAATAAGAGAATAACGATATTTATATTTGCAGATTACCTGTCCTCTCACTACGAAAGTCAAGCTCTACATCTCTATGCAATAAGCGCATTCAAAATTTCTTCGTATTACTTGATAAAAGTATGTTTTATTTTTGTTTTGTTTTGTTTTTTTGAAGAAAGGGTTTTTCTGCTTATACGAAAAATACGTTTTCTCTCCCGTCCCCTTCTTATGCATGATCTTCGCGGAATTAAATTCTGTCCCTCAATAAACCTGGAACAACCAGTTATGGTTTTAGTTCTCTTTTTTCTTACGTATCAGCTAAGTTGCGGAATGCGCTACCTGATTTTATCCGTACCTATGAGTTTACCACTGGTTTTAAAAGAGAATCCAGGAACACATTTTGTACAGCGGCTTTTCTTTTTAATGAATGTATCTTTAAGTATTATGTATTTAGTAGGCATCTTTATATGCTATGTATTTTAGCTGTAAATTTAATGTCTCCAAGGTATTAGCTCCTGTGGTTATTCGGAAAATCGAGATGAAATAAAGCTTATGCTTGTATGTATGTTACCTTTAGCAGGGCGCGTGCGCACACTTTGTAATCTGCGACTCCAGTGCTTACCATATGACGGAGAAAACCACATTTCTCTTAAATATATAAGCAATCTAATTCTTACGCTATATTGACAAGGGCGGTTTGGAGCTGTGAGTAGGCGTGGGATTTGTCACATATGGTTTAGGGGCCGACATATCTCTCCCTCAATGCCGTACCGGGAGGCAAGGTCGGTAGCAGAAAGCAGTGAAGGGCCAACTGCGTCCAAAAGCGATCGCACGGGCCGAAATCCCGGGATGACTCGTTTGGTACGACGCTCCAGCGCCGGTGTCTGGAGGTACTGCGTTTTTCTCTCTTATTCCAATATTCCCTCAGCGCATGCGCAAATGTTCTGGCTCATCGATACCTAGCCAACCAAAAAAAAATTAACATGCTGGTTTTTTTTTTTTTTTTTTTTTAACCAGCAATTGACATTTCAGTTAATTTTATGGGCATGAGCGAGGCAACTTAAGAAACACAAGACTGGCCATGATCGAATGGCTGAAGCGCGGCCAGAGAAAATGATTTCTAGCCAGGTACTTAGGAGTAGGCCTGGTGTGTGCTGTTAACTTAGATTTTGGATTTCTGAACAAGTTTTTATCATAGAAAATTGCTTTAATTCTCGCGTCAAAGAAACGGTATAATAATGTAAATAAGAGAATAACGATATTTATATTTGCAGATTACCTGTCCTCTCACTACGAAAGTCAAGCTCTACATCTCTATGCAATAAGCGCATTCAAACTTTCTTCGTATTACTTGATAAAAGTATGTTTTTTTTTTGTTTTGTTTTGTTTTTTTGAAGAAAGGGTTTTTCTGCTTATACGAAAAATACGTTTTCTCTCCCGTCCCCTTCTTATGCATGATCTTCGCGGAATTAAATTCTGTCCCTCAATAAACCTGGAACAACCAGTTATGGTTTTAGTTCTCTTTTTTCTTACGTATCAGCTAAGTTGCGGAATGCGCTACCTGATTTTATCCGTACCTATGAGTTTACCACTGGTTTGAAAAGAGAATCCAGGAACACATTTTGTACAGCGGCTTTTCTTTTTAATGAATGTATCTTTAAGTATTATGTATTTAGTAGGCATCTTTATATGCTATGTATTTTAGCTGTAAATTTAATGTCTCCAAGGTATTAGCTCCTGTGGTTATTCGGAAAATCGAGATGAAATAAAGCTTATGCTTGTATGTATGTTACCTTTAGCAGGGCGCGTGCGCACACTTTGTAATCTGCGACTCCAGTGCTTACCATATGACGGAGAAAACCACATTTCTCTTAAATATATAAGCAATCTAATTCTTACGCTATATTGACAAGGGCGGTTTGGAGCTGTGAGTAGGCGTGGGATTTGTCACATATGGTTTAGGGGCCGACATATCTCTCCCTCAATGCCGTACCGGGAGGCAAGGTCGGTAGCAGAAAGCAGTGAAGGGCCAACTGCGTCCAAAAGCGATCGCACGGGCCGAAATCCCGGGATGACTCGTTTGGTACGACGCTCCAGCGCCGGTGTCTGGAGGTACTGCGTTTTTCTCTCTTATTCCAATATTCCCTCAGCGCATGCGCAAATGTTCTGGCTCATCGATACCTAGCCAACCAAAAAAAAATTAACATGCTGGTTTTTATTTTTTATTTTTTTACCAGCAATTGACATTTCAGTTGATTTTATGGGCATGAGCGAGGCAACTTAAGAAACACAAGACTGGCCATGATCGAATGGCTGAAGCGCGGCCAGAGAAAATGATTTCTAGCCAGGTACTTAGGAGTAGGCCTGGTGTGTGCTGTTAACTTAGATTTTGGATTTCTGAACAAGTTTTTATCATAGAAAATTGCTTTAATTCTCGCGTCAAAGAAACGGTATAATAATGTAAATAAGAGAATAACGATATTTATATTTGCAGATTACCTGTCCTCTCACTACGAAAGTCAAGCTCTACATCTCTATGCAATAAGCGCATTCAAAATTTCTTCGTATTACTTGATAAAAGTATGTTTTTTTTTTTGTTTTGTTTTGTTTTTTTGAAGAAAGGGTTTTTCTGCTTATACGAAAAATACGTTTTCTCTCCCGTCCCCTTCTTATGCATGATCTTCGCGGAATTAAATTCTGTCCCTCAATAAACCTGGAACAACCAGTTATGGTTTTAGTTCTCTTTTTTCTTACGTATCAGCTAAGTTGCGGAATGCGCTACCTGATTTTATCCGTACATATGAGTTTACCACTGGTTTGAAAAGAGAATCCAGGAACGCATTTTGTACAGCGGCTTTTCTTTTTAATGAATGTATCTTTAAGTATTATGTATTTAGTAGGTATCTTTATATGCTATGTATTTTAGCTGTAAATTTAAAGTCTCCAAGGTATTAGCTCCTGTGGTTATTCGGAAATTCGAGATGAAATAAAGCTTATGCTTGTATGTATGTTACCTTTAGCAGGGCGCGTGCGCACACTTTGTAATCTGCGACTCCAGTGCTTACCATATGACGGAGAAAACCACATTTCTCTTAAATATATAAGCAATCTAATTCTTACGCTATATTGACAAGGGCGGTTTGGAGCTGTGAGTAGGCGTGGGATTTGTCACATATGGTTTAGGGGCCGACATATCTCTCCCTCAATGCCGTACCGGGAGGCAAGGTCGGTAGCAGAAAGCAGTGAAGGGCCAACTGCGTCCAAAAGCGATCGCACGGGCCGAAATCCCGGGATGACTCGTTTGGTACGACGCTCCAGCGCCGGTGTCTGGAGGTACTGCGTTTTTCTCTCTTATTCCAATATTCCCTCAGCGCATGCGCAAATGTTCTGGCTCATCGATACCTAGCCAACCAAAAAAAAATTAACATGCTGGTTTTTATTTTTTATTTTTTTACCAGCAATTGACATTTCAGTTAATTTTATGGGCATGAGCGAGGCAACTTAAGAAACACAAGACTGGCCATGATCGAATGGCTGAAGCGCGGCCAGAGAAAATGATTTCTAGCCAGGTACTTAGGAGTAGGCCTGGTGTGTGCTGTTAACTTAGATTTTGGATTTCTGAACAAGTTTTTATCATAGAAAATTGCTTTAATTCTCGCGTCAAAGAAACGGTATAATAATGTAAATAAGAGAATAACGATATTTATATTTGCAGATTACCTGTCCTCTCACTACGAAAGTCAAGCTCTACATCTCTATGCAATAAGCGCATTCAAATTTCTTCGTATTACTTGATAAAAGTATGTTTTTTTTTTGTTTTGTTTTGTTTTTTTGAAGAAAGGGTTTTTCTGCTTATACGAAAAATACGTTTTCTCTCCCGTCCCCTTCTTATGCATGATCTTCGCGGAATTAAATTCTGTCCCTCAATAAACCTGGAACAACCAGTTATGGTTTTAGTTCTTTTTTCTTACGTATCAGCTAAGTTGCGGAATGCGCTACCTGATTTTATCCGTACATATGAGTTTACCACTGGTTTGAAAAGAGAATCCAGGAACGCATTTTGTACAGCGGCTTTTCTTTTTAATGAATGTATCTTTAAGTATTATGTATTTAGTAGGTATCTTTATATGCTATGTATTTTAGCTGTAAATTTAATGTCTCCAAGGTATTAGCTCCTGTGGTTATTCGGAAATTCGAGATGAAATAAAGCTTATGCTTGTATGTATGTTACCTTTAGCAGGGCGCGTGCGCACACTTTGTAATCTGCGACTCCAGTGCTTACCATATGACAGAGAAAACCACATTTCTCTTAAATATATAAGCAATCTAATTCTTACGCTATATTGACAAGGGCGGTTTGGAGCTGTGAGTAGGCGTGGGATTTGTCACATATGGTTTAGGGGCCGACATATCTCTCCCTCAATGCCGTACCGGGAGGCAAGGTCGGTAGCAGAAAGCAGTGAAGGGCCAACTGCGTCCAAAAGCGATCGCACGGGCCGAAATCCCGGGATGACTCGTTTGGTACGACGCTCCAGCGCCGGTGTCTGGAGGTACTGCGTTTTTCTCTCTTATTCCAATATTCCCTCAGCGCATGCGCAAATGTTCTGGCTCATCGATACCTAGCCAACCAAAAAAAAATTAACATGCTGGTTTTTTTTTTTTTTTTTTTTTAACCAGCAATTGACATTTCAGTTAATTTTATGGGCATGAGCGAGGCAACTTAAGAAACACAAGACTGGCCATGATCGAATGGCTGAAGCGCGGCCAGAGAAAATGATTTCTAGCCAGGTACTTAGGAGTAGGCCTGGTGTGTGCTGTTAACTTAGATTTTGGATTTCTGAACAAGTTTTTATCATAGAAAATTGCTTTAATTCTCGCGTCAAAGAAACGGTATAATAATGTAAATAAGAGAATAACGATATTTATATTTGCAGATTACCTGTCCTCTCACTACGAAAGTCAAGCTCTACATCTCTATGCAATAAGCGCATTCAAAATTTCTTCGTATTACTTGATAAAAGTATGTTTTTTTTTTTGTTTTGTTTTTTTTTTTTAAGAAAGGGTTTTTCTGCTTATATGAAAAATACGTTTTCTCTCCCGTCCCCTTCTTATGCATGATCTTCGCGGAATTAAATTCTGTCCCTCAATAAACCTGGAACAACCAGTTATGGTTTTAGTTCTCTTTTTTCTTACGTATCAGCTAAGTTGCGGAATGCGCTACCTGATTTTATCCGTACCTATGAGTTTACCACTGGTTTTAAAAGAGAATCCAGGAACACATTTTGTACAGCGGCTTTTCTTTTTAATGAATGTATCTTTAAGTATTATGTATTTAGTAGGCATCTTTATATGCTATGTATTTTAGCTGTAAATTTAATGTCTCCAAGGTATTAGCTCCTGTGGTTATTCGGAAAATCGAGATGAAATAAAGCTTATGCTTGTATGTATGTTACCTTTAGCAGGGCGCGTGCGCACACTTTGTAATCTGCGACTCCAGTGCTTACCATATGACGGAGAAAACCACATTTCTCTTAATATATAAGCAATCTAATTCTTACGCTATATTGACAAGGGCGGTTTGGAGCTGTGAGTAGGCGTGGGATTTGTCACATATGGTTTAGGGGCCGACATATCTCTCCCTCAATGCCGTACCGGGAGGCAAGGTCGGTAGCAGAAAGCAGTGAAGGGCCAACTGCGTCCAAAAGCGATCGCACGGGCCGAAATCCCGGGATGACTCGTTTGGTACGACGCTCCAGCGCCGGTGTCTGGAGGTACTGCGTTTTTCTCTCTTATTCCAATATTCCCTCAGCGCATGCGCAAATGTTCTGGCTCATCGATACCTAGCCAACCAAAAAAAATTAACATGCTGGTTTTTTTTTTTTTTTTTTAACCAGCAATTGACATTTCAGTTAATTTTATGGGCATGAGCGAGGCAACTTAAGAAACACAAGACTGGCCATGATCGAATGGCTGAAGCGCGGCCAGAGAAAATGATTTCTAGCCAGGTACTTAGGAGTAGGCCTGGTGTGTGCTGTTAACTTAGATTTTGGATTTCTGAACAAGTTTTTATCATAGAAAATTGCTTTAATTCTCGCGTCAAAGAAACGGTATAATAATGTAAATAAGAGAATAACGATATTTATAGATGCAGATTACCTGTCATCTTACTACGAAAGTCAAGCTCTACATCTCTATGCAATATGCGCTTTCAAAATTTCATCGTATTACTAGATAAAAGTATGTTTTTTTTTTTGTTTTGTTTTGTTTTTTTGAAGAAAGGGTTTTCTGCTTATATGAAAAATACGTTTTCTCTCCCGTCCCCTTCTTATGCATGATCTTCGCGGAATTAAATTCTGTCCCTCAATAAACCTGGAACAACCAGTTATGGTTTTAGTTCTCTTTTTTCTTACGTATCAGCTAAGTTGCGGAATGCGCTACCTGATTTTATCCGTACCTATGAGTTTACCACTGGTTTTAAAAGAGAATCCAGGAACACATTTTGTACAGCGGCTTTTCTTTTTAATGAATGTATCTTTAAGTATTATGTATTTAGTAGGCATCTTTATATGCTATGTATTTTAGCTGTAAATTTAATGTCTCCAAGGTATTAGCTCCTGTGGTTATTCGGAAAATCGAGATGAAATAAAGCTTATGCTTGTATGTATGTTACCTTTAGCAGGGCGCGTGCGCACACTTTGTAATCTGCGACTCCAGTGCTTACCATATGACGGAGAAAACCACATTTCTCTTAAATATATAAGCAATCTAATTCTTACGCTATATTGACAAGGGCGGTTTGGAGCTGTGAGTAGGCGTGGGATTTGTCACATATGGTTTAGGGGCCGACATATCTCTCCCTCAATGCCGTACCGGGAGGCAAGGTCGGTAGCAGAAAGCAGTGAAGGGCCAACTGCGTCCAAAAGCGATCGCACGGGCCGAAATCCCGGGATGACTCGTTTGGTACGACGCTCCAGCGCCGGTGTCTGGAGGTACTGCGTTTTTCTCTCTTATTCCAATATTCCCTCAGCGCATGCGCAAATGTTCTGGCTCATCGATACCTAGCCAACCAAAAAAAAATTAACATGCTGGTTTTTTTTTTTTTTTTTTTTAACCAGCAATTGACATTTCAGTTAATTTTATGGGCATGAGCGAGGCAACTTAAGAAACACAAGACTGGCCATGATCGAATGGCTGAAGCGCGGCCAGAGAAAATGATTTCTAGCCAGGTACTTAGGAATAGGCCTGGTGTGTGCTGTTAACTTAGATTTTGGATTTCTGAACAAGTTTTTATCATAGAAAATTGCTGTAATTCTCGCGTCAAAGAAACGGTATAATAATGTAAATAAGAGAATAACGATATTTATATTTGCAGATTACCTGTCCTCTCACTACGAAAGTCAAGCTCTACATCTCTATGCAATAAGCGCATTCAAAATTTCTTCGTATTACTTGATAAAAGTATGTTTTTTTTTTTTGTTTTGTTTTCTTTTTTTGAAGAAAGGGTTTTTCTGCTTATATGAAAAATACGTTTTCTCTCCCGTCCCCTTCTTATGCATGATCTTCGCGGAATTAAATTCTGTCCCTCAATAAACCTGGAACAACCAGTTATGGTTTTAGTTCTCTTTTTTCTTACGTATCAGCTAAGTTGCGGAATGCGCTACCTGATTTTATCCGTACCTATGAGTTTACCACTGGTTTTAAAAGAGAATCCAGGAACACATTTTGTACAGCGGCTTTTCTTTTTAATGAATGTATCTTTAAGTATTATGTATTTAGTAGGCATCTTTATATGCTATGTATTTTAGCTGTAAATTTAATGTCTCCAAGGTATTAGCTCCTGTGGTTATTCGGAAAATCGAGATGAAATAAAGCTTATGCTTGTATGTATGTTACCTTTAGCAGGGCGCGTGCGCACACTTTGTAATCTGCGACTCCAGTGCTTACCATATGACGGAGAAAACCACATTTCTCTTAAATATATAAGCAATCTAATTCTTACGCTATATTGACAAGGGCGGTTTGGAGCTGTGAGTAGGCGTGGGATTTGTCACATATGGTTTAGGGCCGACATATCTCTCCCTCAATGCCGTACCGGGAGGCAAGGTCGGTAGCAGAAAGCAGTGAAGGGCCAACTGCGTCCAAAAGCGATCGCACGGGCCGAAATCCCGGGATGACTCGTTTGGTACGACGCTCCAGCGCCGGTGTCTGGAGGTACTGCGTTTTTCTCTCTTATTCCAATATTCCCTCAGCGCATGCGCAAATGTTCTGGCTCATCGATACCTAGCCAACCAAAAAAAATTAACATGCTGGTTTTTTTTTTTTTTTTTTTAATTTAACCAGCAATTGACATTTCAGTTAATTTTATGGGCATGAGCGAGGCAACTTAAGAAACACAAGACTGGCCATGATCGAATGGCTGAAGCGCGGCCAGAGAAAATGATTTCTAGCCAGGTACTTAGGAGTAG
>NC_090887.1:17936112-17968475 GCF_036669925.1 Montipora capricornis | reverse complement strand
ATTAACCCTTAGCAGAATTAACCCTTAGCAGAATTAACCCTTAGCAGAATTAACCCTTAGCAGAATTAACCCTTAGCAGAATTAACCCTTAGCAGAATTAACCCTTAGCAGAATTAACCCTTAGCAGAATTAACCCTTAGCAGAATTAACCCTTAGCAGAATTAACCCTTAGCAGAATTAACCCTTAGCAGAATTAACCCTTAGCAGAATTAACCCTTAGCAGAATTAACCCTTAGCAGAATTAACCCTTAGCAGAATTAACCCTTAGCAGAATTAACCCTTAGCAGAATTACCCTTAGCAGAATTAACCCTTAGCAGAATTAACCCTTAGCAGAATTAACCCTTAGCAGAATTAACCCTTAGCAGAATTAACCCTTAGCAGAATTAACCCTTAGCAGAATTAACCCTTAGCAGAATTAACCCTTAGCAGAATTAACCCTTAGCAGAATTAACCCTTAGCAGAATTAACCCTTAGCAGAATTAACCCTTAGCAGAATTAACCCTTAGCAGAATTAACCCTTAGCAGAATTAACCCTTAGCAGAATTAACCCTTAGCAGAATTAACCCTTAGCAGAATTACACCTTAGCAGAATTAACCCTTAGCAGAATTAACCCTTAGCAGAATTAACCCTTAGCAGAATTAACCCTTAGCAGAATTAACCCTTAGCAGAATTAACCCTTAGCAGAATTAACCCTTAGCAGAATTAACCCTTAGCAGAATTAACCCTTAGCAGAATTAACCCTTAGCAGAATTAACCCTTAGCAGAATTAACCCTTAGCAGAATTAACCCTTAGCAGAATTAACCCTTAGCAGAATTAACCCTTAGCAGAATTAACCCTTAGCAGAATTAACCCTTAGCAGAATTAACCCTTAGCAGAATTAACCCTTAGCAGAATTAACCCTTAGCAGAATTAACCCTTAGCAGAATTAACCCTTAGCAGAATTAACCCTTAGCAGAATTAACCCTTAGCAGAATTAACCCTTAGCAGAATTAACCCTTAGCAGAATTAACCCTTAGCAGAATTAACCCTTAGCAGAATTAACCCTTAGCAGAATTAACCCTTAGCAGAATTAACCCTTAGCAGAATTAACCCTTAGCAGAATTAACCCTTAGCAGAATTAACCCTTAGCAGAATTAACCCTTAGCAGAATTAACCCTTAGCAGAATTAACCCTTAGCAGAATTAACCCTTAGCAGAATTAACCCTTAGCAGAATTAACCCTTAGCAGAATTAACCCTTAGCAGAATTAACCCTTAGCAGAATTAACCCTTAGCAGAATTAACCCTTAGCAGAATTAACCCTTAGCAGAATTAACCCTTAGCAGAATTAACCCTTAGCAGAATTAACCCTTAGCAGAATTGGTTTGATTTCAGTAAGTGTTAATTTTGTTTTTACAAAGGGTTAATTTGTGTTTACTAAGGGGTAGTAAAAACAAACTAACCATTACACTCCTTTGTTTTTACACTGATTTACATTAGAATTTTCAATCACCTGCTGGAACGGTATTTTAAACATGTCTTTATTGTCCTTGGTGCTTTAAAACGCCAGACATACTATTTTAAATCACCACTCTATTTATTCTTACTCCGGAATAAGAATAAGTGGCGTGATGATTTTAAATTGTATGTCCAGCGTTTTGAAGCACAAGGATAACAAAAACATGTTTAAAATAGCATTTAACAGATGTTTGACAATTTTAAAGTTAATCTCCGTAAAAACAAAAGATTTTTAACTTGTATTCCATGTATTCCTATTCCGGAATACAGTCAATCGAACGCACCGTTCGTATCCAACTAAACCTAACACTTAGTAACCATGGGGTGTTTGGGGCCTAGTCTATAAGTCTCAGACCCAACATGGCGGAGTTGGGGCCTAGTGACGAAGTCTCAGACCCACCTTGGGGGGTTTGGGTCCTTGCCCTTCCATTGCTGGTTAGGGCTTGGCAACCACCTCTTTACTCTTTATGGGGGTTGATGCTTGATGTTGACTTACCGCATCTCCTGACATCGCTTCCTGATTTCCCGCATTTCCCGACTTCGAGCATTTCCTCAGACTTGCTCAAACCATCGTTTTGCACTATAAAAGAATGAAAATAAGTGAAACCACAGCTGATGAACAATATTTCTAAAAGTATCCTTTATATTTGTGTTTTTAAAGGTTGCTGTAGATTTACGTTGTCTTTAGCATTTTATTTGATTTAAACAAGCCATCATTTTGCACTATAAAAGTGTGAATTGGGAAAATAAATGGAAACCACAAGTGATGGACAATTTAATTTTTTTTTAAAGATCCTTTTAATATACAATGCCTTTGTACTCTTATTCCGTTTAAGACATTTTGATCGTAGCTTACGTTCTGATTATGCATCAACAAGCTTGCAAAATTGAGTTGATCAGAGAGATTTTTCACATTTCTCACAACTTATTCCATTAAGAACCTCTAGTCCATTAAAGCATGTATTTGATTGCTGTTTTTTTAAATGAATTAAAATGTTTATTGTGAAGGGTGGAAATCAATGTTTTATTCAGGAAGGCAAGAGCAGAATGCTTTCCAAAAAAAATCTATGTGACATCACTATAACAAAGTAAATGTTCAATGGATTCAAATCCCTTAGCAGAATTAACCCGTAGCAGAAAGGGTTAACCAGAGGGTTAGTTTGATTTTACTAAGAGTAAGTAAAAACAAACCAACCCTTACACTCCTATGTTCTTTAGACAGATTCACATTAGAATTGTCAATAACCTGCTGGAATGCTATTTTAAACATATCTTAATTGTCCTTGGTGCTTTAAAACGCCAAAGATACTATTTTAAATCGCCACTCTATTTATTCTTACTCCGGAGTAAGAATAAGTGGCATCATGATTTAAAATGGTATGTCCAGCGTTTTGAAGCAGCAAGGATAACAAAAACATGTTTAAAATATCATTTTAGCAGATGTTTGACAATTTTAAAGTGAATCTCCATAAAATCAAAAGATTTTTTTCTTGTATTCCATGTATTCCTATTCCAGAATACAGTCAATCGAACACACCCTTATTAACCAACTAACCCAAAGACGTAGTAACCATGGGGTGTTTGGGGCCCAGTCTAAGTCTTAGACCCACTAGGGGCGAGTTGGGGCCTAGTGACGAAGTCTTGGACCCAACATGGGGGTTTGGGTCTTTGCCCTACCATTGCTGGTTAGGGCTTGGCAACCACCTCTTTTCTCTTTATGGGGGTTGTTGCTCTATGTTGGCTTACCTGGTCTCCAGCATTTCCTCCGATTTGCACAAACCATCGTTTTGCACTATAAAAGTATGAAATAAGAAAATAAGTGAAACCACAGATGATGTACAATATTTCTAAAAGTATTTTTTGTATTTGTTTTTAAAGGTTGATGTAGATTTACGTTTGTTTTTATTATTTTATTTTATTTGAACAAGCCATCATTTTGCACTATAAAAGTGTGAAATGGGAAAACAAATGGAAACCACAGGTGATGGACAATTTAAGATTTGTAATCCTTTTAATTCAATGCCTTTGTATTCTTTTCCGTTTCAGACATTTTGATCATAGCTTAAGTTTTCATTATACATCAACAAGTTTGCAAAAGTGAGCTTTGATTAGAAAGATTTTTCACATTTCTCACAATATATTTTATTAAGAACCTGTAGTCCATTGAAGCATATATCTTGTTGCTGTTTTTTCTACATGATTTTAAGATCAAAATAAAAATAGAGAATTTCAGTCTACTATCTTAAATAATGTAATGTCTACGAACCAGAAGATTTTTCAATCAAAAATGATCAAGCCCCACCATGTGCACCTTTTGCAAACAAGGGACTGAATCCATTGAACATTTATTCTGTAATAGTGATGTCAAATTTTTTCGGAAAGCATTCTGCTCTTGGCTTCCTGAATACAACATTGATTTCCACCCTTCACAATAAAATTGCTTTCCCAAAATGTGACATCACTATTACAAAGTAAATATTCAATGGATTCGTTTAATATGGTAAACTGAAATACTATTTTAAATCACCAGTCTATTTATTCTTACTCCGGAATAAGAATAAGTGGCGTGATGATTTAAAATTGTATGTCCACCGTTTTGAAGCAGCAAGGATAACAAAAACATGTTTAAAATAGCATTTTAGCAGATGTTTGACAATTTTAAAGTTACTCTCCGTAAAAACAAAAGATTTTTAACTTGTATTCCATGTATTCCTATTCTGGAATACAGTCAATCGAACGCACCGTTAGTAACCAACTAACCCTAAGACTTTGTTACCATGGGGTGTTTGGGGCCTAGTCTATAAGTCTCAGACCCAACATGGGGAAGTTGGGGCCTAGTGACGAAGTCTCAGACCCACCTTGGGGGGTTTGGGTCCTTGCCTTTCCATTGCTGATTAGGACTTGGCAACCACCTCTTTTCTCTTTATGGGGGTCGATGCTTGATGTTGACTTACCGCATTTCCTGACTTGGCTTCCTGATTTCCTGATTTACCGCATTTCCTGACTTCGAGCATTTCCTCAGACTTGCACAAACCATCGTTTTGCACTATAAAAGAATGAAAATAAGTGAAACCACAGCTGATGAACAATATTTCTAAATGTATCTTTTATATTTGTGTTTTTAAAGGTTGCTGTACATTTACGTTGTCTTTAGCATTTTATTTGATTTAAACAAGCCATCATTTTGCACTACAAAAGTGTGAATTGGGAAAATAAATGGAAACCACAAGTGATGGACAATTTCATTTTTTTTTAAAGATCCTTTTAATACAATGCCTTCGTACTCTTATTCCGCTTCAGACATTTTGATCGTAGCTTAAGTTCTCATTATGCATCAACAAGCTTGCAAAAGTGAGTTTTGATTAGAGAGATTTTTCACATTTCTGACAATTTATTCCATGAAGAACCTCCAGTCCATTAAAGCATGTATTTGATTGCTGTTTTTTCTAAATGAATTAAAATGTTTATTGTGAAGGGTAGAAATCAATGTTGTATTCAGGAAGGCAAGAGCAGAATGCTTTCCAAAAAAATTCTATGTGACATCACTATAACAAAGTAAATGTTCAATGGATTCAAATCCTTGTTTGCAAAAGGTGCACATGGGAGGGGGGGGGCTTGATCATTTGATTGAAAAAATCTTCTGGTTCGCATACATTAGATTATTTAAGATAGTACACTTAAATTCTCTATTTTTATTTTAATCTTAACTGAAGGAGGCAGAGAATATATTTGTTGCAGTCCACTGAAAGGGCGGGAAATTTTTCCGTATACTTCTTTTGGGCAGTTGTTGCAAGTTCGTTTCTATTTCTGAGAGCTTCTCAGGTCTTGTTGAAGAATATCGTTAATTTGGAGCGGTTTAATGGAGAAAGATTGTATTTAACACCTTAGGACCTTTTAAAAACCTTCCAGTATTACAAGATTGAAAACTATAACAATCCCCCTCACCTAATTGCTCATTATAAAGCATGACTTTCTGGACAGCGATATACTTTATACCAAATGACCTTATCAATAATTTCTCCTTAAGAAGGAACTGGCTATTCATTTTAAAGGGACCAGGCATTTAACACTCTTTATAAAATGCTGAAAGACCAATGAGAAAATTTCAAGTGTCAAAATTGCACTTTAGAATAAGTTCTGACCATTTGAGGTAACAATCTAAGGCAGTCTTCAAATAATTGATATGAAATTTATCGGCATATTTCTTTAATACCGATACTCAGAGAATTATTGTTTGAATATCCTGCATTATCTGTTCAGCTTTCTTGATATCTTTAAATCAGAGCAGCAAGCTTATCTTATCATCCATCCCCTTTCCAAAGGAATTTAGAAATTAAACTAGTCATTTCTTTAATGAGATCATCTGACTGCACTGTTCTATGCTTTACCTAAGGCTTTTGCTATAGTAAAGGATTTAGTAATGTTATTTTTCCTAACACATGAAGTCCTCTCCATTTTCACATATTTAATATATTTTTCATAGAGTTTAAGATGCTGAAAGACCAATGAGACCAATAGAAATACAGGTCTCGATAAGCACAAGTGTGTTTACTTTAGTTGTGATTTGCGTGTGCATTGACATAAGACTTGCCCGAGAACCGAGCAGAATTACAGAGAAAAGGCTGAGACGGCTATTATATAACAGCAGAAAAAGGAGGAAACTTGCTGGAACGTATTTGGTAAACAATGTACCGAGGTCATCCACATTTCATCGTATTACTAGCCAAGTAGATAACTTGCTCATAAACACAACTATAGGAGCTTTCTCAGGTATGTGTTTAAATGTAAATCCGTGGTATGTAACACTTTTCCAAAAGCGTGGATGAACAGGTCAATAAATGCAAAATGATGTTTGAAACATCGAAGCGTGTTCCTTAAACTTAAAAGTGTGTGTATTTTTAAAAGTATTAGCAACACTTGCTATCCAGACCATTTGGAAAATGAAAGTTAAATTTAATACCGAAATCAGGAATACCCGGTACGAACGATTTGTAAAAGAATGTTGTTATTTTGTGTTCTCAGAAGGGTGAACTATTTACACAGAGTTTGTAATTGGAAAGCTAAACATCTTCGAGATACAAAAACAAACTTGTGAACACGTAAACCTGAAATATTGCAAATCATAATGCTGACAAACCCAAAAGCGAAGGAAATGGATCATGCATAGGACGTTTTGGATATCTGAATGATTTTGGGTTAGATTAAAGGATATATTGTTAATAATTCCCAAGTCACCCCTTTTCGTGTTAATTAGTAATGCAGACAAATCTTAGTAATAAATTTGATTAACGAGGCACCAGTGATTGTAAAGCTAGTAATTTCAATGGTTCGTATGTCGACGTATGTAACACATGTAACCATGAGAAGATTCACGGAAAACGGAATTTGAAATGTTATGCAGGGGTAAGTATTTGAAGGTAAAATAGGTATTTGTAGACTTTATGCTTGGATGTATTTTGCACATAAACAAGTATCTGAAGTTCTCTTTAAATGAGATTGTACTGCCCTATCAGTAAAATACGGTTAATGGAACGTGACCATACTAAAAGGGCTATTCATGTCGCGATAGTTATCTTCGCGTTCTTTGTAGGTGGCAGTTCAAGGTCTTACAATCAACTGTTTTGTTGTATATAAAACGAGGATATTAAGACTCTGTGCCTAGATCTCAGATTATAACGTACATATGCCTTGGCCAAATCTGTTAAAGACTCATTCATTACTGCTAAAGAGCACGTGTAATGCTTACCTGCTACAAAGTAGAACCTGTGCAACTGACTACTTTAATAGACAGGGTCTAGCTAATAAGTCTCAGTTAGTCGTCCAAGATTCACTTAGCAGTTTGTCTTTTATAGTAAATCAACTAGCTGTCTGCAATTTGTCAACGTTTTCCCCCTCCCTCCCTCTCTCTCCCTTTGGAGATGGGTTGGATTTATCGCTTTGCCGTCATTAAAATTGGGTCGCGCCTGTGTGGTGTGGTTAAGTATGCGCAGCGCGACTTCCCCCAAGCTTGTTGGCTCGTTGCCTTTGTACATTGCTTACTAACCAATACTCTTATCCGATCCAGCACTTCCTGTTTACCACTCAGCTCGTAGTGCTGGGGAGATAAGTGAGGTTGTTCTATGTCACGCAATCTGGAAGTCGCATAGGCTAACCAGCTGCAAGGCAGTGTTTCCCTCAAAAAAACGCCAATACGTCTGTTGTGTCGTTCCATTGCGCCTAGCGTTACGTGTTTAAAAGCTAATTATGCATGTTGATACCAAGGAACAGTGACATTAATGGTTAATATTAGGTTAGGGTTAGAAGTTAGGGTTATCTATCTATCTATCTTTATTTCTCGAGAGTTTCAATACATGAAGCGAAATAATGACAGGCCAAGTGACCCACACTACAGTATTCTATCTTTTCTCCTGCCATTACCATTCCGGAAACGAAACACTATTTTTTTGACACCGACTCCGTTTACATACAGAGGTTATTTTTCATTAGACAAGAGGTTTGAAAATTTAATTCAAACAAAAATATTTCTCTTTGAAACGTTCAGTTTGTAAGTCGCTTTAATACTGCATTCGCTATCAAGCGCGATGCGAGTCAACAGTTAAAACAAGTGATTTTAAGAGAGGATGGGAGAGAGAAGAAAAAAGAGTTATTTACCAGCGAATTGTCGGTCCGTATAGCAGAAAACTGGGACATCGGTCTTGAAAAAGCTGCCCTAGGCCTGCGGCCTCGGGCAGCAATTTCAAGGCCTCAGTCAGAGTTTTTTCCTATACGGACCTCCCAGCTGGCAAATAACATTTATTTTGACAATTGGGTGCAGATTACTGTGAGTATTTACTCGCGCTCTGGGGACGAGGTTGCCCTTGAGTCAACCTGTTCTTGTATCTTTGTATTTTTCGAACTACTGTATTTGTATATGACCGAGAACATACGTACAGCGGTTAACATACGTCAAATACGTATGTTACGTAAGAAATGGCTGACCAAAGGTGTCTTATGATTGGCTATTGTGAAAACATCTACTAAAGCCCCCCTGCGAAGGGCCTCTAAAAATAGATAAAGGAAAGGGTTGACTCAGGGGGTATATATGGAAGATGGAGGCTCTGGATAATGACCTCCTGCGCAAGTTTATTGTTTGAAAAAAAAAACGATAATTCGTTGAAATCGCGTCATATTTGCACAAGAAAGAAGTTAATAGGAAATAATGAAACACGAACGTGGTAGTTTGATTTAACTAACCCTGACAATATCAAACAGTCATTTTAAAAAAATTTCCACATTCCGCTTATCCTGAGCAGGAGGCATTACGTATTGAGCACCTGTTCTGAACTTGGGCAACCTGTGCTTGGCCAGAAGATAAAATTTACAGATCAACCATTTGATCAACAGGCATTTTCGTTTTTCGTTTTCATAAAGATAGAGTTCAACTCCACAAGTATCTTTGTCACATTGAACAACGCCGATGTCACATGTAGTCAACACACTTTATTCTGGAGTAATCATAACCTGATAATGTTCTCTCAGCATCTTCTATTGCTTCCAAGTCATTGTACTGTCAAATCAAGACAATCACATTTTCCTTGCGAGACCTTCCATATGACTCTGAACTGGACCCACATCATCATCACCGAATTTAATCGTTCTTGTTGCAAATAACTGACAAAGAAGTGTATGATAGGCCCACTGGCATCGATTTGCTCATGCCGAATTTTACTGACTACGTTCGAAATGTAACGCTACGTTTTCCACCTTTAAATCACGATCCTTCTTCGCTCAAGCTTCGACTGGTTAATTGTCACAGAAAGAGTCTTCATTAGACAAGAAGTTTGTTTGGGAAGGAAGTGCGCGTGCACTCGAATGAGCGGGTGACACATGCATAAATTCTGATTCTGTAACCCCATCATTTTTCCTAATTTTGTAACTTTACTCGTTTACATTTCTGCTGCTGGGAGGTTAATGTTTTTATTTTTGGCCATGTTAGCTTCAATTCATTTAAAACCTTTGTCTTTCAAATTTAAAGAAATTATTTAGGTGACAAAATTAGAGACATTTCAAAAAACTGATCTTTCTGAAAAACTGACCTTCAGATTGTTGAATTTTAATTTTAGAGATTTCTAACAGTATCTGCTAACGCTGAATGGGATGACTTCACCTTCCCTTTTTTTTTCAAAAAAGACAATATATCTTGATTTTTAGGCTTAACAAAGGTATCATAACGTTGCCATGGTAACGTTATTTTGGAGGGAAATGTAATGTTAAAAATGTATGATGGGTACTTAATACCCTGGCCAAATGCCGTCTTGATATGGATACCGTAACTGTATCTAAGGACAATACATACATACGTTATTTGGTGTCTTATACATTGTATATCGACAACCCTCCAAATAAATTTACAATTTGACAATTTTGTAATCTTAAGGGTTAACTACGTTTTCTGTCTAATTTCATAGGAGTCATGTATATGCTTTGCAATTATTTTCTGTAACTTAACATTACTACTGGGGGGGGTTAATAGTAGCAAAAATATATATTCTGTCGATATTTTCACCATTGGATTGGGATTTTGAATTCTTTATATAAGCATTCAAACATAGATTTCCTTTTTTCGTGGTAAACTGAAAAATGTGCTCTTTCCTAAACCTACATTATATAAAGAGTTTGATTTTTTTACTCCAAAGAGCTTTATCTTAAATCCATTCTATGTCATTATAAGCCGCTTAAGATTTGTAACAATTATTCTGTTCGTGTTTAGCTAAAGTAAGCCAGAACTTAAAGGTTCTGCATTGGGCTTTATTCGCTTTGGAAACCTGCCTGTTTCGGCCCTGCAAGCATTGTTTTATTCACACCTAAAGGCCATTTTAAAAATTTATTTTGAACAAGTTTTTCTGGGTCCGTATCGAGTTTACCATTACAGCCAATACCCCAGATTTCACTACCATACATGAGTATGGGGGATATTAATGCATCAAATGGCTTGATTGTGAGTTTGATGTTATCACTGAAGTGGTTTCCCATATCTTTCCGGTTTCGAATTTTAAAATCTCGCTGCTTCCTTTAGATTCAACATTTAACAGACTATCTTTCCTTCGTCTTATTCAGCTATCCAAAAGTCTTTCAGTGAGTTTAGAGCACCATTCCATTTGAACTGCTTCTTGTTTGAGTTAAAATTTAAATTATCACAGAGATTCATTAGCGTCGTGCTTGCCGCCATGACACCTCACTGCCTCATTTGTTTGAAAAAAGGTGAAAAAAGGAGAAACTATTTCGGGCCTCCTTAATTTAATACTTTTTATTCAGCAATTTTCAGACCTACTTTCAATTCTATTGATGCTAGATACGTTTTTGAAAAATACTACTATTTGTCAAGAAAATCAATCTCAGGTTCTACCATAGTTAATAGATGTAGCCTGGTTATGAAACTCGACAAGTTTCTTTGTTTCATGTTTTTGTTCGCTTTTTTGGCCTTGACCCTGCACAAAACCAGACAAAAACACTTTTTCCGGCAGGATAACCAATCGAAAGCTTCGACTAACTTATTCGAAATTTACTAGCGAACCAAAAACAAAAGATTGTGCAGGGTCACGGTCGGTTCAACATCTAATTGCGACTGTATTGTTCCTGCTTTTGAAATTCCCAGGGTTTCATAACCAGTCCCTAGATTAACTATGGTTGTACTGAGCCTAACGAGTCGCTTAAAACTGGAAAACTGGTGTTAACTGAAAATTTGTCCCTGATATGCTAGATATCTTGGGACTATTTTTGGTATCATAGAAGTTGTTTACACAGGTGATGACAATTTTTGGGCACGGGCAACTAATTATGGACGAAATCAAGTCGTGTTGTCATCACGCTCTCGTGCCGCTTTGTCGTAGTCTTCATATAAAAACAAAAACGAAAGACAATTCCAGGAAGGAAGCGTGTTTACAATTGACTGTGACACGTCTGTGCTGTAACGTTCCAGTTAGACAAACGAGGCAAACTACCATTCCCGGTGGATTAAAAAAATGGCACAACCCGCACCTTGCCGTTACACACAACAACAATTGTTTACTGACGATTTAACACATTATTTGAGGGTAAATGACGGCAGTTACGGTAACGACTCGTACTATTAAGCTCATTCTTAAATCCATTTCTAAATTGTATGGTTATTTTGACATCATAACTAGCTCTAAAATTATGGAATTGATTTTACTTTGATTCATCAAAATCATTCATGAAAATTATCTTTCGGGAAAGTGTTGAAGAATTGAAACCATTACAAACACATGAGAATTAAGGCGGAACTACATTTTAAGGGAAAAAATCTGAAACAAGCAGTCAAGCAGTAAACCGCTCTACAAACAACGTTCAGCCGAATAAACCATTTAAAACTTTCGTATTTTATGGAACATCAAACAGAAGAGATACAGTCCGTGCAAAATAAAGTGTAAAACCGCTTGAGATTTATTCGCACAAGTCTCTTACCTTGTCGGTGATGTACAGTGCTTGACAAATGAGACGGACTGTAAGATGATAGTCACCAGTACGCATAGGGAAGGAAGAAAGTGGCAACAAAAACAGTCATGTTGTATTCAGCGCTGTCCATGACAAACCTCAGGTCTCAATGCATCCTGCATGGCTATCGAACAACAATTGTAAGTTTATTATGGCCATCCCTTAAAATTCAAGTCAGTTAAGCTGGCAAAACTTAAACACATGACGGGCATTCACAACGCCGGTAAGAAACCGAAAATGTGAACTGCTGATTCGATATTGCCCTATGTTGTTTTCATAAGTTGCCTATATTAGTTGACTTGATTAGAGCTGAATAAATATCGAGTTAAAAAACCTTAACTTGAACTAACTCGTTAAACCAACGGCATTGGCTTGCAAAAAGCAAATAAGGAAGACAAACTACACGACCGGATAAGAATAAGGGCTTAAGCTTAACTATTCATAGACAAAAAGCCTTTAAAAGAGAATACGTTCAAAAAGGTTGTTACCTCTTGCCGGGTTGAACATAAGTCGTCATTCCTAGCTGTTCCGGACATTGACGATAAACAGATGTTTTAGTTTGATTGCTCCTTATAAGCAAGTTGAGAACAATTAAGAAATCATTTGAGTAGTAAACAAAAGAACTCATTAGTTTATCACCCATTTGTCTGTTCCTCGTGGATCACGTTTTCGCATCATTATCGCCGGAGATCAGTAGCTATTCACTGACTATTCCCAATGACAATCGTCATGCACAGCAGAAACAATAAACAATTAAATTAAAACCTATAACGCCAGTTCTCCTCCAGTGATTAAATAAAATAAGAGAACGTAAGGAGATGAATGGTCTCCGAAAAATCACCGGGAAGTATCCTCAAGGGAGAAAGTTATCAAAGAAAAATAACACATGCTAATTTGAGAGACCTCTCTTTCAAATTAACATTAACCTCAAACAGGAAAATGTTGCGATAAACAAGATATTGTTTTATCAAATATAACTTTATGATTGTTTTTGTTTTTCACCTTCATGCTGAACTGCAGAATACCAAGCCACTTATTTGAATATGAATGGCTTGTGTTGTTGTATTATTTGTTCATCAAATTATGCCGCTACTACAGCAAAATGGTACTTTCATCGCGTATAATTGTGATATGATGCACAAGAAGTTTTTATATAATAAATAAGGCAACCGTACAATGCCAGAATTTATTAAAATGGCGGCGCACAGACATTTTAGGGCAAAAATAAGCAATTCTGAAATTCATGTCTTCGATGGAATCGCTTGCTTTGAAATCTTATCATATCATTTTGAGATCATTTTTAATGAATGAATAGCTGTTGTACATAATCAACAGGAGACTTGCGCTTCATCTCTTGTGAAAAAATATATGGCAATGTGACAATTCGCCACCATTAGGACAGAAAACTTTCCTGTCTGTGTCTTCACACGACATGTATAACAGCAACAGGTAATGTGAAAAGAGAGCGAAAACTATTATGACTAAACCAGAACATGATGAAAAAAGGAGAGACAATCAAATGCAATTAGTTTTATGACTACCCTCTGATCACAACAAACTTGCTTTTCTGCATTTTATTGACTCTAAGAGACCAATCTGTTCCCTTGTAAATCTTTCCATTCAGAAAAGATTGTAAGCACTGGTTAAAACCAAACAATGCAACATTGATTACCCTTTACCAAATGTTAAAAAGAACTAATTAATTAGTGTTGTTTTTCTGCATTTTATTGTTCCTAAGGGACCAATCTGTTCCCTTGTAAATCTTTCCATTCAGAAAAGATTGTAACTACTAGTTAAAACCAAACAATGCAACATTGATTACCCTTAACAAAATGTTAAAAAGAACTAATTAATTAGTGTTGTACTTTACGAATCTCAATAAAGAAACACGGTCCAGTACAATACTTATTGTACCATTGGTTCTAAGGGCGGATCTAGGGGAGGTGCACTGGGTGCACGTGCACCCCCCTCGGTTACTAAAAAAAAAAGTTTTAGTTAAAAAATTTTAAAATAACCCTAACCTGTGACTGTAACAAGTTAACCGAACGCGTTAAGAACTCTCTGAATTCTGTTGATTGGTACCTTCTACAGAAAGCTTTAAAGAAAAATGTCGACAAGAACATTTCTAAAGTTATTTCAACTCATCGGAAGAAACTTAAAAGCCTAACTAAGAATGCCGTACTACCCTTCTCACCGAATGAAACTGTAAACAATCTCCTCCTTAATCTAACTGATGATGAATTTGAACTTCTAAAGAATGGGCTGGGATTCTCCATCAAACCTCATCGTCTCAACAAGACAGACATTCTTGCTTCCTTCGAAAAGATCCACTACACCATGAAGAAGAAACTAATGGACGAAAACTCCGCTACGCACCTAAAAACTGAAATCGCTCACCTGGCTCAAAACTATATCTCCTCTTACCGTCCTTCAAGCAACGATCTAAAGAAACACCGTATCCTAAGAACTCTTAGGAAAAATTCCAATATTATAATTCTCAAGCGTGATAAAGGTAATGGAGTAATTATTTTAGATCGCAACATTTATTTAGATTCCTGTTTTGATATACTCAATGACAAATCTAAATTCAAAGTATTAAACAAAGATCCCACTTTATTAAGAGAAGGCAGACTTAAACGTTTCATTAGTCTACTTAAGAAAAATCATTCTATTGATAATGATTCCTATACTAAGATTTTTCCCAAGGGCTCACAACCAGCAAAATTCTATGGCCTTCCTAAATTACATAAGAAACGTGAAAATCACCATCAACCACCTCTTAGACCAGTTGTTTCTTCTATTGGAGCTTATACTGATTATAATTTAGCTAAGTATTTAAGTTCTCTAATTGCTCCACTTCTGCCTAGTAAGTATTTGGTAAAAGATTCATTCTCTTTTTTTGAAGAGCTCAGGCGTTTCGATTTCAATAACAAGTTTCTCATTTCCTTCGATGTTGAAAGTTTATTTACCAATATTCCGTTAAATGAGACTATTGATATTGCCGTTGGTCTTATTCTCGAGCATGACCCTCAATTTCCGATCAAAAAATCCTACCTTAAGAAATTGTTCTCATTCGCTACAACCGAGACTTATTTTCTTTTTAATGGCAAATTTTATGATCGCGTTGATGGGGTAGCGATGGGCTCTCTACTAGCACCCATTCTAGCTAATCTTTTTCTTGGTTTCCACGAGGAAACGTGGCTTAACAATTTCAACCATTCGAATCACCACCCTCTACTCTGTCGGCGTTATGTTGACGACACCTTCTGTGTCTTTCACAACGAACAGGACGCTATGTCATTTTTTGATTACATCAATTCACGGCACCCTAACATGAAATTCACTTTTGAGAAAGAGAATGATTGTAAACTCTCCTTTCTTGACATACTTGTTTACGACTCTTCGCGTGATTGTGTTTTTTCAGTTTTTCATAAAAAAAACTTACACTGGTCTCTTAAAGTGGTACTACGACCAAAAAAAAATTTTGGTTTTCCTTTGGATTTCAAAACTATGTTAACTAAACACTAACTCACCCAAGTTTTAAGTTCTGATTTTAAAAAGACACCTGTTTATTTTGGCTGGAATTTTCTTATTTATTGGTCCGCCATTACTAACTTTAAAATCTTGAGAGAGCTGGCCATGGGTCGAGGACAAAATGACGTCAAACACGCACTACTTTAAGAATGCAATGCGTGTGTACGCGGCCTAATCAATATGCAGCACGGGAGTTTCGGGCTTTCCGACTTTTCAACCCGTGTTTTGCATATATAATAAATTGCGTTTACACGCTGAAATTTTAAGCTAGTGAGTAAATGACGTCATTTTCTCTACATCCAACCCTCTGAGGTCCAATCGGCCAGTTTTGAACGTGAGTAATGGCGGACCATGAAATCCAAAACTTACACTCAAAATAAACAGCCTTTGGATAAAACTCAAAGCTCAAAATTTTGCCAGTTAGGTTTCAAGCGACCACGCTTTCAAAATCGGAAGAAAAAAAGGAAATGATTTTTTGATCATAGTACCACTTTAACTAATTTCTTTAGTTTTACTCCATCATGCTATAAAATTGGCCGTATTCGAACTCTTATCGACAGAATCTATAAAATCAACAACACCTCCTCCAGCCTTCAAAACGATCTTAATGAATTTTCTGAAACGTAATTCATTTCCCTCGCACATTATTGACAGAACTTTCAAGCGGCATCTTGACGGGTTAGCCGGAACACTAATGATGACAATAATACACGTTATTTTAAACTCCTTTTTGTCGGCCATTATTCCAAAATAGCGAAACTTAAACTCCGACAACTTACTAAGCGCTTTTACAAATCTGACCTAACTATCAAATTAGTTTTCACTTCATTCAGAATTAAACACATGTTTAGTGTCAAAGATCGTACTCCTGTTGCTCTAAAATCCATGGTAGTTTACCAATTTTCTTGTGCGGGTTGTAATTCCCGTTATATTGGCGAAACTAGTCGCCACTTTTCTACCGGGATAAAGGAAAACACGGAAAGCGATAAAAACTCGCATATTTTTAAGCATTTCAACACATCTCCTTTACGTAAGAACAAATACTCCCCTTCGCGCTTTAATATTCTGGATTCTGCCAGCAACTCAATTGATTTTTAACTCAAAGAAGCTTTTTATATAAATAAGATCAAACCGGAACTTAACAAACAATTGCAGCATTAAAACACTTTTCTCACGTTTTAGTTTATACCTTGATGTTTGGTGTCACGCTGTAAATAGTACCCGCTTTTGTATTACGTCATGTTGTAATAATTTTTTCATCTACCCGTAGACTTTATAACTGTTCACACTTGGGAAATCATTGAACTGATGATGTCATAAGCATGCCGAAACATGTCTTTTAAAATCTTGTCTGTTTCCTACAGAAATAAAAAACCTAAATAACCCTGGTAATGTAAACTTAGCTAAAAAACGGCAAAGCGAATGAAGCTACTAGAGGATATTAAAAGCACAAAAACTGCATTAAGTTAGATTTACAACCCTAACCCTCTTAAAAGCATGTATTATACATTGTCCAACACATAAAGATTGGGCTTCCTGTGCATTTCCGTCTAACATGTGCACCCCCTTGCCAAAATCCTAGAACTTCCCTTGGGTTCAACATGCATAACAGTGTTGATGGTGGTAGCAAGCAAGTAGGCCTATAGGAAAATCAACTCTATTGATTAAGAATTAAGAGGCATTTTTATTCCGACGAATCAGCCTCAAAATCGTTTACAAAATAAAAGTAGCTTGAAAAAAAGTAGTATTACATTCATGACATTAAAAATGTCAAAATGGATTGAACTAACAGATCAAAAAGCTCGTGCACAAGTCTCGACTCGACAAAAAAAGCGGCAGAAATTAAGGCTTCAAGAAATGCGACCTTTACTTGGAAGTATTTATTGAGGCACTTTAACGAGGGACACGCATTTACTCACAACAAATAATGATGTTCATCATCACGTAATCAAGTCATTAACGTCAAAACAGAGGTTGATTGATTGTTTAAAAACAAAGGGTTATTTTCTTGTTGTTGGCAAATTTGAATACAGAAAGACATAATTATTTGCAAACAATATCTTCACTTTCCAATAAACCTCTGGAGGACTGCAAACCATTTTGACGGAGCAGAAAAACTTGTTTCATTTTAACTCACTGCGTTCGCACACATGAAAATTATTTTCTAAACCGTTATAGGAACTTTCAAAACACAACAACCACAGTCAAATGGGTTGGTAACTCAAGGAGAGCCAATATGAGCTTTATTACTGTATTCGAGCACTATGTGTATAATCGGCCACATTGCTTTTAGTCCACAGAAATACGATACGCGAAGCTATATCCTCATTAAGCTAGTACACTTGCACAATACATATGATACGGTTAAATTATAGTGAAAGCACTGATTATAATCATACAAAACTTGGCTGTAACTAAAAGATAGCAAAAACGTTCGCGTGTCCCATCACGCGTGGAAACTTAATGATAGCAATTAAATACCTAGGGTAGATGAAACTGAAAGCCGTGCAGATATATCTTCTTGAATATACAAGTCTTTGGCGTAATCGGATTTCCATCGCCCGTGTAATTTTAATAACCTGTCTGATACAGGGCCGCTAGGTGAATTTACGGCAGCGGTTGCCCCACCAGACCTAAGACTGTGTAACCCAAAAAGTTTGGAGTTGTAACCTAGAGCCTTGAGAGCTTCCAAAAAGATATCTCGAGATTCCTTTGTTCCCTAAAACATAAGTATTATAATTTTTCTGAAATACTAACTGCCTGATTAGGAGACCGTCTGCATTATGGTCCATTCTTGCAGCAGACATATACCTAAGGACCATATTAACTGGACAAGTGGCATTGTCCGTTCTAGCAATAATAGCTTTATTATCTTCCCTGTAGACATCAGTTTTACTACTTGGTATAACAATGGACATATGGTCATCTGCGAAAGTTATATGCGAAGCTTTGATATTTGCTAACTCATTGAATCTGAAGAAACCTGCAAAACCTAAGAGAACTATGAGTGAAATGCGCAGATCTTGTAGATTAGCGTCTACCTTGCCATGTTTAGCAACTATTCTCTTGACCATATCAATAGAGAGAGTCAGGGAGCTTCCTATTCTTCCGTTGTGTGCCATTACGTTTCGCGGCTTCAACAACATTTCTACACACTCCGGTTTTCAAAGGATTATTACTACAAGTTACATCTACTACATCGTGTAGCCAAACTAATGCAGCATAAGCCATACTAACAGTGCTGGGAGAACCAGTCTTCCTGTGAAGATGAGAGAAATAGGCCGCTACAACAACAGGCTCTTGTGGCAAAACGAATTGAGCCTTAACATCATTGCACCAACGCATAAATTTTCGACACTCAAGTAAATATCTAGTCATTGTCGAAGGTTGTCTGGCCTTAAACTGATCAGTAATGAGGCGCAGCTTGAAGGGAGCTAAAGATCCATAGAGACTTGCCCAACAAGACTGAGCAGAGATGGCCTGTTGAGGAAAACAAAAGGAAAAACACATAACAGAGGGGTTTAGAGGTGGAACAATCTTACTCACTGATTCATGGCTAAAAGGAAATAAGTACTACAACCCGGGTGCTATTAGTTCTCAACACCACTACATTCATTAAATGAAGATCAAAAGGGGCAATAAATAACACAGCACTATTGGAGTGCTATTCGTTGACGACACAACTTCTGCACATTGACACATAGCCGAAAAGAAATAAATACCTCAACACTGCTAAGGTGCTATTCGTTGTCAGCACATCTACCTCATATAAAATGATCAAAGTGAAATAAATAACGCAACACTGCCAAGGTGCTATTCGTAGTCAGCACAAATTCCACTCGCTAGATGGTGGCCGAAAGGCCAACCTTTCAGATTCTTACCCCGAAGGAACGAAATTCAATCTTAAAGCCACTACATATCCCGGAGTAGTTGGTGAACCCAGAATAGAATTGTGATTCCGCCCGTGCGTCAAAGCTTGAGGCATAGACAAAACTCTTAAATCCTGGATGAAACTGCAATAAATATTGGTTGACAGGGGCCAAAACACGGCTGACTTCCACAGTGGAACAATAAGGGTGCCCTTGGCTCCCTGACTATACATATAGGCAAGCGTTCTGGGAATAAGATAAACTGGCGGAACTAACCAGCAGTTCTCAACTTCCCACGACTGCATAAATGCGTCAATGCCCGACGTTTGCGGGTTCCAAAATCTAGAAAAATATCTGGTGATTTTTCTGTTGTAATACGTGGCAAAACAATCCACCGTGTGTAGACCCCAAAGACTATCCAAGTCTTTGAAGACGTCCTCAGTGACCTGCCAATCGTCAAAATCCACCAGTTTGCTAATAAAATCTGCCCTGGCATTGCGATCTCTAGGAACCCATTCAATATCGAAATGAATGCTGTGTTCGTAACATATCTTGAATATTTTTAAGGCAATCGTGTGTAACTCGAGTTTCATGCTACCGACCTCAACGATTTTGGCAGTGGCCTGGTTATCGGTATACCACGTAATATGTGATGAACTTAAAATAGGAAGGCAAGACAGAAGTGAGAATTCAATTGCACTTAATTCTCGCCACGTAGAACTTCTACTCCTTTCGTCCTGCGTCCACATTTTGTGGCAAACAAACTCGCCGTCATTGATATAAGAAACAGCTCCGCAGGCAATATTACTAGCATCTGAAAAAGTTACTTTCTCAGGTTTGCGGAAAACAAAGCAATTTTTAAAATTGAGTAGATGGATATTGTTCTTCCAGAAAACGATTTCATCCTTACAATACTCGTCTAAAATCATACGTGTATCCCAATGCTCAGCAATAGCAATTGTCATCTCTGACAGTGTCTGGTGGTAATTCTGGGTAAATTTCCAGTAACCGGACATGTAGACATAACTTTCCCGACAAATGATGACAATTGTCTAACCGAAATTGTGCATTTTTGAGCTTCAATAAAAGCCACACAATCAACGATAGCTTGGACCTTCCTAGGTGTCATACTAATAGTACCAAGAGTGGAGTTCCAGACCAATCCTAGCCAAGTAATAATTTGCGTTGGTTCCCAAATTGACTTTTCGCTATTTGTTATAAATCCGGCTAAACGTATGTCAGAACGAACCCTACTAGCTATAATATTTGCTGAATTATAGTCGTCAGCTATGAACCAACCATCATCTAAAAATACCGCGATGTAAATACCGTTAGCCCTCCACCATCCAACCAAAGGGCGGAGTATCTTTGTAAAGATATAAGGAGCTACAGAAAGGCCAAAAGGAAGAACTGTGAAAACGTAAAACCCTGTCTCCCCTTGAAACTCCCATGAAAAACCTAAGAATGTTTGATGTGGATGGAAGATCTCGACGTGATGATAGCCACTCTTAAGATCAAAAGAAAACATATAACCATTCTTGCGAAACATAAGAGAAGCAATTTTCCAATCATCGTACTTAATCCTCAGTTTCTTAATGAAATGATTAACATATCTTAAATCAAGAATTAACCTTTTCTTTCCCTTAGGTTGAACGGAAACCGACAATGGATTGACGACATGGGGTTTGTAAGACAATTGCTTTATGCGTTCGGACTCCAGTAGCTCAGTGATAGAATTCTCTACGAAGTCAATATTTTTCAGGGCAGAAGCGTTGTTCTTTGAATAATATCCAGGCGGCACATCCCAGAAAGGCAAACGATAACCAAATTTAATTACGTTTAATATGAAGGATGAAGCACCTAAAAATACCCAAAATTCTAAATTTTTCTTTAAATTGCCCTTAACATTGTTATTCCGTCCTAGATCTTCGTCGATTTCAAAACGATTCAGTACCTGAAGTACATCCGTAAACTTGTGGAATTCCTCATGAATGTCCGATTCCCTTAAGTCCGGTTCCTGAAGCGTTTGTGGTGGTGGAGCCTGGGGCAAAGGCGGTTGGCTTGTACTGGCCGAAAGGGCGGGGGTAGAAGCTGGAGGCCCTGCAATCTTTGGCCCAGTGACCTGGCCTTCCACGCCTGAAGCAGTCCCCATGTGCATAAGAGCTTGGACGGCCTGCGGGTGTCAAGATGGTACGAAAAAATGAATAGTTAAGTAATGACAAATAACAACCAAAGAGCAAAACTTGCTAATTAACACAAAAGAAATGGAGGGGCGGGTGGGCGGGAAAGCAGAATACAGTAAAGCTATATTGGTGACGCGAGAAGTGAAATAAGCATAAGGCTACTGACAGCAATCATGCATACTTGACAAGTATTACGTAACAATAATGCACACGAAGGTGAGATAGAAAACAAAGTGTGAGCACTGACGTTCCGTAATCAACTCCTATAGAAAGTACATATTCCAATAATGTAGCAATATTCAATTCGTCTAATTTTATATTCAGTTTTATATTATATATTCAACTATTTGTCTAATATTCAACTTGTATTCCACATCCAACTCGCTTTTTAACATTCAACACGTTATTTAACATTCAACTATTCATTCAACATTCAACTATTCATTTAACATTCAATTCTTAATTCAACATTCAACTATTCAATCAACATTCGATTCTTCATTCAACATTCAACTATTCATTCAATTCAACTTTTCATTCAATTCAACTTTCTTGAGCCCTCACTATTTCTGGTCAGTGTTAACATCAGTGCTTATACATAACGTACCGAACGACTTCTGGATAGCTTCCCGCGTTTTTAAGTCATCGAACGTAGAATGGAGGAAAATTTACGTATATCATCAAACTGCTTGAACCAGGCAATCCAAGTAGTACAGGAACGTGCTACAAAAAGAGGTAGAAATGTTGTTGCTTGTACTTCTTTTGACGAGGCTTCGACAAGCACCAATACAGCCATGACATCGGTGGGACAAGCTGTCATTAGAGCTCGGGCAATTATGCGCCAGTCTACCGCCAGAGGATTGTACTCACGTTTGAACACTCGAGAACGTCTTCGAGCCTCTTCGTCCACTAACTCTGCTCCCGTTAAGTCGAAGAGAGCGAAAGTTGAAACAAAGAAGGTATTTGAATTTGTGTTGGTGACGTTGGATGATGAAGATGACGAAGAGGCTTACTCCAATAGTGTTCACTCTGATAAGTGGATGCTGAGGGATGAAAGTACTGTATTAAGAGGCTTTATAACTCTTAGCTCAGAAGATGATGAACAGGCTATTAGAAAGGCATTGTCTGATGCTATACAGATGAAGTATCCAGCCGTGGCAAGTAAGGACCTAGTTTTTCTAAAGGCAAACAGGAGAAGACTTACACAACCAGTAAACTGTCACGAATACTCCTCCAAACAAGTAAAATCATTGGCTGGTCAAGGGGCAATTTACGTCAGACTGAAACATGGCTTTGGCTTTCTTCTAGACAATCAAGGTTTAAATGACATTAGCGTGACTGAAGGTCGCACCAGCAACCACACAGAGAGTAGTGGACCCATATCCACCTCACAACAACCACAACACCCACAGGCAGGCAGCAGAAACACACAGAGTAGACCCATGACCATCCCACAAGGCCCACAGGCAGGAGGCAACCACACACAGAGTACACCTGTATCCACCCATCAAGAACAACAAGGTCCACAGGCAGACAGCAATCACACACACAGTAGACTTGTATCTACCCCACAACCAATAGAGGGCACACAGGAAGACAGTAGTGATGATCTCTTTCCAGTCACGGGACACAGCAATCTTGGCAATCCTCTGGAGATACTAAAGTGGGCCCAAAAGCTCATTCTGCAGGGTCGCCCGTTGGATGTAAACTCACCTGAACAGCCACTTGACGGTGAAACCAACTTTGTCTGTATGGACAGATTTAATGTTTGGAATTCAGCCATAGAGGAATTCCAATACCTTGAAAACCCAAGAGTCACACTGGAAGTTTCATTCTATGGGGAAATTGCTCATGATGCTGGGGGTCCTAGGAAATAATTTCTTCGACTGTGTCTTAAAGAAATACAGCAAACACTTTTTGAAAATGGACTTCGTGAGCTCATGGCCAAGGAATATGAGTTTGCTGGAACTATTATGGCCTTGAGTACTCTTCAGAATGGACCCATTCTACGGTTTATCCCTGAAGAAATTCTGCAGGAGATTTTTTCGAAGAATCCCACAAGGCCATGCATTGCAGAGCTTCGGAAAGGATTCACGAAACTTGGTCTTTATGAAATTGCAACAAGTTTGCAGCTCTTTCTTCATCTTCTGCGTCCAAACGAAGCAAATCAAGTCTCGAGACGACAGCTTATCCTGCTCCTCCAGCCATCATTCACAGAGGAAGGCACAAATGTACGTGTTACAGGTAAATTTGAAATTCAGGTTGAAATGATTTCAACCTGGGTAAATTTAATTTTAAACTAGGTAGAAATTGAATGTAGGAAACATCAACAAAAAGTCCATCAATTGTTAGCAAATACGTGTATATTGGTAAGTAAATCGGTGCTGGAAGTAAGGGGATGTGGTTAGCGTACGTTTTTCATGACCTAGTCTGAAAAAACGCCTTTGGTTGTTATTAAGTCTAAGCACTGATTTTAAACGGTTAGCATTAGGGGTGGGGTTAGGGTTAGGGTTAGGGTTAGGGTTTAGGGTTAGGGTTTAGGGTTAGCTCAGAACAGCAGAAAAACAAAACCTTGTCTAATAAGTATTTCCTTCATTTGACTTTGTTTTATTTTTATTTTTCTGGTTTTTGGAAGGAAAAAGACACCCAAAAATTGACTTTTAATAGGGTAGATTATTGAATAATGTACATGTTTTGTTTTTTGTTTTTACGAGACATCTGGTTTGTCTCTTTCTACTGGGCAAACCTGCCCAGAGGGAAGGAGCACGAACAGGACTCGAGGTCCTATGCGAGGTGCTCCACCCTACCCTATCCAGACCAGAAATACCAGACCACAACACCGGGAACTACATGCCCTACTCTTAACGACAAGTGCGCGGGTTCTTTTACGTCCCACAAGATTATGGACATTGAAGGGTTGTGAGACGGGATCTCCGGCTTATCGTCCTTATCCGAGAAGACTAGAGAGTCTAACCATTTGCAGATGTAATTACAAAGGCAGCACTTTCTCCTCAGTTATTTAAAGACCCTGAGTGTTGGTCCGGCCGGAGTTGAACTCACGACCTCCCGCGTGACAGCCCGGTGCTCAACCAACTGAGCCACCGGTGCGCTGTGGTACAGTTACTTGTACAAATGTAGTTCAGGAGAAAGCCCCTTTGTGGTTACAAGTACTTGAAAAATCAAATTCAATTTTTTTTTTCTGGTAGTTCACAAAGTTTGTAACCTTTATTAAACAGTCATTACTTGTATGTAGTTAAACAATGAGAAGTTATTTCCTTGTTTTTGCACCTCTTGTACATGTGTCACTGGTCAAGTGCTTTTTTGCACGCGGCAGTGAAACGTATTGTTTAGTTGTGTCTAATGACACATTCATGTCTTCAGTAATTTGTAGTCTGTTTGGTGCAATCCAAGTGTCAATAATTCCAAATTTGGTTACAACTTTCATAAATCCACGTTCTTTCTCAATTACTTTACCAAGAAGAGTGTTCGGATGTAATGGCCTTTTGTCCACTTTATCAATTTTTATTTTGACAAAGTTGTTGACTTGGAATGAAATAGCATTGGGTTTGCTTGTTGTCATTTTGTTGTTGTATTTCCTTTGTGTGTTTCTTGCTTTTTCTTGTTGAGATGTCCTTATCTCCTTTGTTGACTTGATAAGTGAATGACAAGCACGTTTAGGTGCAGGTTCTGCATCCACATCTTCACATTCTTCTTCTTCTTCTTCCTCTTCTTCTTCCATGGTAGAATGTTGACCATTTTTCTTATCTGGGGTAGTTTTGCTTTCTTTCCATGGTGGTATACCAAATACCAATTCATAGGGTGTTTGTTTTGTTGCTTCATGTTCCACAAGGTTCTTTTTGTAAGCAGCTTCCCCTAGTACCTGACACCAATGATATTTCTAATGTTTTGCTTTACTGTTTGATTGTTCCTTTCCACCAAACCTTGAGTTGATTGTTTTCTGGGAGCTCCAAGAAGTTGAGCGATGCCGTTGTTCTTGCAGAATTGGGACATCAGAGAATTCTTAAATTCCCGTCCATTGTCAGTGTGTATTTTCTGAGGGAATCCAAATTGCCAGCAAAATTGAGACAGGCATTCCAATACATCTTCAGCTTGCTTATTTTTCAATGGATAAAGTTTGAATATTTTGTGAAATGATCAATCATGTGGAGAATCCAATTGTGTTTGCGATGACATGTACATGGTAAGTTTCTAAGGTCCATTAGGTCCATTTGCAAATGCGTTAGGAATCCTCTTGCTTGAATAGGAGCTAGCACAGGCTGTTTTTGTCTGCTGCTGATTGACTTTTGTTCTTCATGTATTGAGCAGAGTGACACAAAGAGTTGTATTACTTCTTGGGACAGTGACTCGTAGTTTCCCTTAACATACTTGTCCATCTTGTCTCTTCCTTTGTGCGCAATATTCGAATGGGCTTGGCAAAGAACTTGGTGTAGTTGACATTTTTGAAAAATTTATTTTCCGTTCTTGGATAATATTTTGCCACCCTCCAGTTTCCATCCTTTTCTTTTGATAATTGCTACGTCTTGACTTGTCAGATTTGTTCTGTCCTTGCTGTCTTCATTGCGTGTTTCTAACCACTTCACTGCATCGTTGTAAAAGTTGTCGTCAATAAAAAGGGTTATTTTGCTTGCTTTTGTCTTTTTCGAAACTTTAACTTTATCTCTGAATCAACACAACTTGTGTTAGCCATTTTACGAACCGTACAGAGCCACGCATTGCGTTCGCATTGCGCACAAGTAAACTTTTGCATAATTTACTATGACCGAGAAGAGTCTGGGCCCTCTTGCACCAGGAGAAACGTATTTGCTCTTAAAACTAATGACGACTGCTTGTCCAAGTCCTGTGTGGTTCAGCGGTTAGTTACAGAAAAGAGCTCGATACTAAGGGATGTCAGAGGTACCCGGTTCAAGTCTCAGTAAGTGCAGTTCAAAGCGATTTCTTTCTCTCATGTACACATTGTAGTACATTGTACACAGAGTAGTGGTAGGTATGACAAATGGATCAGGGGATGGATGATTAAGACAGATAGAGGCAGACAGAAAGAAAGTAAGAAAAGAAAGGGAGAGAGTAGAGAGGAAAGTGGGAGGGGGGAAAGGTGTTTTTTTTTTTTTTTTTTTTGTTTTCAACCCCCCTAAAAAACCATGCACCTTTTTTACAACCACACCCCATAAAGAAAATCCCTTTTAAAACAGTTGATAAATAACCTAGGTTAATTAATTTCACCTAGTTTGATTTAAATTTACCTAGTTTGATTTAAATGGCCCTGAATTTAATTTCAACCTGTAACATACGCATGTATGAAAATGATGTGTATTCTGCATTTTCAAAGTATGTGCGAGAAGCTGCAAGTGGAAGAAGGAGTGCAATCACTCTTGGCAGCATTCTACAATTTGTAACAGGGCTGGATGAAGAACCACTCCTTGGATTTTAGCTACAACCTAGTATTCAATTTGTTGCTGTAAATAAAGAGCTGAATTGGTCCTTTGTCCCAAAAGCTAACTCATGTAGTAAAACAATGTTTTTACCAAGGGGTTCCCATTGCCAATATGTTATTTGGCCTTATTTTTGTAATTCTAGGTGTTCTTGCAGCAAATCAATTTCTTTGCTTGTTACTTGCATTCACAGAAGTGTCAATACTGAGTTTTGGACTCGAACCAGTTGATATTGTCAACCATTGTTGAACTGAAAGAGATGTCAGATTTCCCTTGTTATTGATGTCACATGCCAAATAACTTATTGGCAGTAAGATGACGTTATGATTCCCGAAAAAAAAAGATTCTTTTGGGACTTGGAAAGACATTTTTGAAACCGAAAAAGCGTCTTTCTTTTATTGACTTTTAAATCCGTACATCTTGAGTGTCTAAAAACTAAAGAACCTTACGTTGGGCCTATAAGTTACTGTGTAATTTGGTGCCATATTGTTGCAGTTTTGGCGGGTTTTGTCCTATATTCCAATATTTTTGGACCCCTAAAGCGCTTGACACCCTGAACATGCGTATTTTTAGCTTAATCCTTATGTGGATTAACAGCTGGGTTTTGAGGATGTTCCAGCCATAGGGATGGGGCTGCCTGGCAACAATGGAAACCCCCATTGTAATAAGACTAATCTTTAAGCCTTGTCAACAACAATAAGTACAAATACTAACATGCATCTGCTTTTTGCAGTCTGACCTTACATTTACACTGACGTATAAATGGAGTTTTCTTAAAAATGCCTATCTGAGGGGATGCAATGTAGAGCTCTTTCCACACTAGGAAACATAAACAATGTGTTACCAGTTTATCCAGGTCTGTGTGGACAGGGTCTGAGAATGTAGTAACTTAATATAATGCCCCTATGTGGTAACACTTCGATAAGTGCAGTATTTTGCTGTCTCAGGGAGATCTAATCATATGCCAGGTCCATTATATCCCTGACCAGGTCAAGGGCTTGAATGTAAATATCAATACCCAGTTGTGTGGCCTGCATTTGAGGGTCAACGACATCGATCACATAGGACTCTATTGGCTGCCTATTATCCAAAGTGATTGGTTCAACAACAATGTTGTTATCGTCTTCCGAAGGAGAGGGGCCCTCTAGATCACATCCATATAGTTATGAATATAGTTATAGTTATCATCTGGCTCTCCATCGACATCCCCATAAGCAAGGGGATTATTAGCATGCATCATGCCATTCATCCACATTTGATATGGGGTCCAGTTACCCTCAGTACTAACTGCATGATTGTTGAAAGCTTCAGAAAATTCATTCAGGGAATTGTTGATTCTGGGGATAGAAATAGTATGCAAAGTGAAAAGCTGTGTGGGATCCTACACATTAAGAAGCCCTGATGATTCCATTGCAGAAAAAGTACAGTTATACAGGTGACAAACACATCGGTAGACCTCTCTCCAGAGACGCTCGATCCTCTGATTGTGAGTCGAGGGACCAGCAATGAAACTTGCTCTTCCTTCTCCTCGAAATTGTACCATTGCATTACAAACAAGGACGTTTTCAACTCCCCTATCAATTCTGATCCTCGATGGCCAACGCTCACCATCTTTGTTGACTGCATCTAAAAACAGGTCAAGCACTGTCTCTGCCAGGTTATTTGAATTACACTGTAAATATATTATACGCCTCGAAAACCCATCTATACAACCGTGAATGACGAGCTTCCAGCGTATTAACGATTGGTGCCCATCTAGGTGCCACAATGAATTGGGCCATGGTACCTGGTATACCCTTCGTGAAACAAGAATTCCCCATCTCAAGGCCCTGTTTTGTGGGTCCAATTGAGGTAGACATTCCCTTACTCTTCTTCTTTGCACTCTCAAACCCAGGGATCTCAAATAACCCGTCATATACACTTGTCCACTTGTTGTTCCATGTTCACGTATATAATCTCGTACTAATTCGTCTAACTCCTCATCAGCCAGTTTACTAAACGACCTGAAATCTTCTAAACCATAATCTTTGATCCTCCTTGATATAGTCCAACGAGATACTCCCAACATCTCCGCAATTCTAGTGTAAGTAAAGCCCAAACCCAAGAGGTCTTCAAGGAGCTCTTCAGGGATGTCGAAAACTGGTTTACTGGGCTCATCACTTTTTAGCCTGGCACAAACATTCTTTGCCACTGAGGTTGGAGACAGATGCTGTGGCTAAACATTGCTGCAGGGCGGATAAAACATCACTGAAAACAGATGAGAGATTGTCTAAGGTTTCTTTGTCATAAGCGTTAATATTCGAACTGCTGTCTCGGAGAGTACAGAGCAAACTCACCGTTTGATCAACAACAACAATATGCTGCTCCACAATTTCGTGATCTACGTTTGACTGGGAAATCTGGTCAGTTCTCTGAAGGATCGAGGAAAGAAACCTTTCCAAGTCAGACTCCACATCGAATTCGAGCCTTGTGTCATCATTTTCATAGGCTGCCATTTCCGTAATCGGCATTGCCGCCATGTTTGTAACAAGCAATGCTACGCGTGGAATGGATGCACAGGTAAGGGACTATATACAGTCCTGCGAGACATGTCTTTCCACCGGTTCCAAGCAGCAAAAGAAAACGATGATACCTCATGAAGTAAAAAACCACCCCTGGTCCAAGGTTGGCCTTAATTGATCTCTTTGACTTCAATCAGCGAACATATTTAGTAACTGTAGACTATTACTCAAATTTCTTTAAGGTAGACTACCTCCAATGCACAACCTCAAAGGATGTCATCCATAAAGTGAAGGCACACTTTGCACGCTACGGCATCCCGGACACGGTCATGTCGGGTAATTGCCCACAGTTTTCATTGGAGGAGTTCGGACACTTCAGTAAGCGATGGGACTTCGAACACATCTCATCCTCCCCGAGGCATTCAAAGTAATGGAATGTCAGAAAGTGTTGTGAAGACAGCTAAACGACTAGTGACACGTGCACTGTTTGCACGTGAAGATGCTTATCTCTCCCTGCTCGACTTAAGGAATACCCCTACCCAAGGGATGACAACAAGCCCAGCTGAGAAAATGCTGAACCGTCGGACGAAGACACTCTTGCCAACGTCTCAGAAGCTCCTGGAGCCGGAAATGAACCATACTGTAACCCAAGAAAAGGGTGTGATGAAAGACAGGCAGATCAAGTATTATAATGCTACAACCAAAGATCTTCCACCACTCTCCACCGGACAAGCAGTGATTATAGAGCCAGACCGCAAAGGGCAGCTGTGGCGCAAAGCAACTGTGGTCGGCCAGAGCAACCACAGACCAAGGTCCCATGAAGTAGAAACCGACACCGGGCGAGTACTGAGCAGAAATCGGAGACACCTTAGACTGACCCCTTTCAGCACACCTGGAGATGACGAGTATGAACAAAGTCCACCAGCTGCAGAAGGCGAAAAGGAACCAACAGAGTCCACTAAAGAACTTGTCTCTCCAGAAGGCCAGGGCGGCCCATACCAAACACGGTCAGGAAGGGCTAGCAAGAGGCCCTCATACCTTAAGGACCTTAAGGACCTTAAGGAACATTTATCGACATTTGTTATGGAAACTTTGTTATGGGAACTTTGTGGAAACTTTGTGGAAACTTTGTTATCGTTTACATTGCCACATTTCTGGTTAGGGTTATTGCTTAAATTGTCCAGTTAAGTGCGAGGATTACTTCTATCTTCTGTCTGTCTATAACCCGCACTTCAAAAAACAAACATTTGTTTCAGTCTCTCCTTTGCTTTCAAAAGAGTAGCATAAAACGTTCTCTGCATGAATCGCACGAAAAAGACAATGTATATGAGAAATAAAACAATGTATAGCAGACAGTGCTTGCAAACAAAAATGGATCCATCTAGATACAGTGATATAAGAAAAATTCAAGCTAAAGTAAAGACTGCTTTCCCTCTCCTTGTTTAAGTGAAAAGGAAACTACATTGCACTGTCAGGGATTCCCAACAATGAAAAAGGGTGGATGATCCTATCGCCCTGATATGGTGTTGGCTGAGTTCAACCTCCCTACTGATTTAAGCCTGCATGTACTGTAGTACTGTAATACTCTTTGAGTTATACCTGGTATTGTTATTTTTTCGCGGAACAACTTTTTTTTTTTTAATTGAAACATATTAACCATTATTTGCCCCAAAATCACCTTGGCTTACCAAGGGGGCTCACAATAATACAGTAATCAGGCTTACACTCAATGAAATTTGCATTTTACCCACACCATTAATTAAAAAAAGGAACTGTTTACATAGACACCAGAGCTATGAGGAGCCCGAGGGAATGGTCATACGAGCAACACATGTGTAAGACACGAGGTTTGCAAATTGTAAAAAGTTCTACATGACTCCAGTTTTGGGATCTGTCAAGTTACAAGTCAGATAAGAACTTCCTGACTAAGAAATAGAAAGAAGTTCTGAAGAATAAGAAGACTCCTTGGTAATGGTGGCAGGCACGCCTCCAACTACTTGTCAAATGAACCTAAACAAAAATTTCTGCGTGTAAACCAAAGAAAAAACAAAACGGTTTTCAAAAAGGAAAGTGAGTTTCATCTCGTTACTCCTATGTCTCAAAAACCTGCATATTGTCTTCGCCCCCATCACTCACTCTCTCCCCATCTGACTCTTCTTCCATAAAGTAAGTGTCAATTAACTCATTTGCATACTGAGACACTGTTCCATTACAACTGTACTCTAATGCCGCCAGACAGGCCACTCCCTTGGCAATCTCAAACATTTCTTTGGAAGCTGGAACATTTCTTAGAGCCATCTCAACAAACTGAAGACCAGTGACAATTGTGTCTTGGTCAGGTGACTTGAGAATGTTGACAAATGCACTCATGACACCTAACTCTAAAACAGTACTTAGATAACTTGGTCAGAGATTACGGTTAGAGTTAGGGTTTAGGGTTACGGTTAGGGTTAGGGTTAGTGATATTTAAGTGATATTTAAGTCACTGGTCAATAATTTGTCCAACTTTCAATACAATACAATACTAACTTTATTGACACTCCCCCTTCAGGGCTTCCAGTCACAATATACTAATTGTCATAATCTCGTTATTTTAAGTTGATGCAAACGGATAAAACAGAGATACGAAGTGAACACTAACAGTTTTAATCCATCATGGCTTCCAGACCCCGCGCAGTGCACATGTCCTTACAAGTACTACCGGTGATCGTTACAACCTTCCCCTTAAAAGAAAACCGAAACAGCCATGCAGAAAAACAAAAGAACATAAAAAACAGTATAAACTCAGTATAAACTAACCCTAACCCTAACACAGCAACAACAACCAACAAATT
>NC_090887.1:17921112-17923612 GCF_036669925.1 Montipora capricornis | reverse complement strand
TGTTGTTTACTAAGTTTCAAACCTGGGTTACCCTCAGTTATATACTTGACGGCAAGGTTAATACAATCATCTAGAGGGATGTTGGTGAAGAGGCTTTCAACATCGAAGGACACCATGAACATCCCATGCAAAGACAGCTCATTGATTTCCTTCACAAAAGTGAAGGAATCTGAAGCAATGAATGTGGATGGAATATGAGGTTGGAGTAGATTACTTAAGTATTTGGCCAAGCTGTAGTTGTAGGTGCCTATGGAGGAAACTATGGGCCGAAATGGTGGGGTGGAATTTGGCGCTCGTGGTTTGTGCATCTTAGGGAGACCATAGATCCTAGCAGGCTGGGATCCACTTGGATAAATGGCCTCATAAACTTCAGGATCAAAGTGACCTTTTTTCCTAAGTTCTCTAAGATAGCGCTGGAGTTTCCCTTCCCGGGTAAGGGTAGGGTCGGATGTAAGGACCCTGAATTTAGTAGTGTCGTTAATGATTTTAAATAAACCCTTGTCATATTCTTGTCTATCTAAAATTACTACCCCATTACCCTTATCTGGCCGCAATATTACAATGTTCTTGTTCTTTCTTAGTTCTTTCAGAATCCTGTGCTTTTTCAAATCCGAGGCCGTGGGTCGATATGATGACACGTACGTGTGAGCCAAATGTGACAGTTCGGTAGCCAGTTTACCCGTGTCCTTGCTCTCCTTGAGATTCTCTAACATCCTCTGACTAATCAATTCAAAGCATGCGAAGATGTCCGTTTTGTTGATCGAAGGTGGGCATATCGAGTGGGTAAGTCCATATTTTAGAACATTCAACTGATCAGTGTTGAGAGAAACCGATGAAAGATTGGTGACAACTTCGTCTGACTTGAAAGGAAGGACCGAGTTTTTCGTGAGGTTTTTAAGTTTCTTTTCGTGGGTTTTGATGAAGTCCTTCACCCCTTTCGTCACGTTGTGGTCAATAGACTTGTGAAGAATATAACGGTCAATACTGCTTAGTGTTTCAGAAATGCGATTATTAAGTCTGTCCCTTTGGAGGACTAACCTGTAATGTTCCTTGGTGCGTCTGTTTATAGCGCTTTTCAGCAGCTTTCTTCTGATTCCAAGAGCGTCTTGCCTGTCCATGTTTACAGGCAAGTGGAAGCAAAGAAACTTGGGAAGGACATTGAGAGACTTGCAATTGCGTAAGAACGCTAGATCCAACTCAGATTTCCGTGCTTTGATTGAGAGCTTCTCAAACTTACGGAGGTCAGAAATGTTGACCCATCCATTATACTTGGCTGCCAAGTCGAAGATGATTGATCCAAAAGGTCTAGATAGCAGCAACAATATAGATAGTCGTATAAACATAACAACTTTCTTTAATTATCCAGACATGTTTCGACGGTACATCCGTCATCTTCAGTGTTACATATTTTGAAATCGCCGTTGAATTTAAAGCGCGCGCGATCTTACAAACTTCGTTACATTGCGTTGTCAATATTGCGTATTAAATCAAAACAGAACAAAACAAAAATTTAAATGAGTGACGCTTAGTTCCTTACAGGGAGAGAGTCAGGTTAATGTGTTTCACCTGCTGGTTGAGATCGGGCTTCTCCCATTTTACATACATGGATTCCTTAAGCTTCACTTGGTACTTAGTGAGGCCATTTATCCAAGTGGATCCCAGCCTGCTAGGATCTATGGTCTCCCTAAGATGCACAAACCACGAGCGCCAAATTCCACCCCACCGTTTCGGCCCATAGTTTCCTCCATAGGCACCTACAACTACAGCTTGGCCAAATACTTAAGTAATCTACTCCAACCTCATATTCCATCCACATTCATTGCTTCAGATTCCTTCACTTTTGTGAAGGAAATCAATGAGCTGTCTTTGCATGGGATGTTCATGGTGTCCTTCGATGTTGAAAGCCTCTTCACCAACATCCCTCTAGATGATTGTATTAACCTTGCCGTCAAGTATATAACTGAGGGTAACCCAGGTTTGAAACTTAGTAAACAACATCTTAAAAGGTTGTTTGAGTTTGCTACCAAGGAAACTCACTTCCTGTTCAAGGGTAACTTCTATGACCAGGTGGATGGTGTAGCCATGGGGTCCCCCCTTGCCCCTGTTCTAGCCAATCTCTTTATGGGTCACCATGAGAATATATGGTTGGATCAATACGGGGATTCAGAGGTCTTATCCTATCGTCGCTACGTAGATGATACATTTTGCCTTTTCCGCTCTGAACGGGATGCAACCCTTTTCTTCAATTACATCAACAATCAACACCCCAATATACGCTTTACAATGGAACGGGAGGCTGACAATGTTCTACCTTTCCTAGATGTTCTAATCAATAACACTGACCCGCACCAAAGTGTAACCACCGTTTACCGGAAAAAAACTTTCACAGGTTTGCTCATCAGTTATCTGAGTTTTTGCCTCTTTACCTACAAACTGGGGTTAATCAAAACCTTGATTGATAGAACTTTTAAGATAAACAACACTTGGATGGGGTTCCATA
>NC_090887.1:17893612-17913612 GCF_036669925.1 Montipora capricornis | reverse complement strand
TGAATAAACTAAAGCAAATTCGGGGATAACGAGGGACATCTCTACTATATTGCAACCACCAACTATAAAAGCTACAGACCAGCTAAAAGGCAAAGCTGAAAACAATGGTAAAACATAGTGAAACAAGGACAAGGAAAACGTCAAGTAAAGCTATGGCCGACGGGGAAAAAAAAAATATACTCAAAACAAAAGCGCCTTCAAAAGCATTAAACGATCGTCAATTGCATGTCTACTATATCACGTCTACATTGGAGGAAGGATATCTTAACACAGCATGCACGTTGAACAAATCTCCCCATATGTCCCTGCAAGTGGGGCTGGATGCAGCACCAGATCTCCTTTTTGTATAGCATAGCACGAAACGTCAGCAACAATCCATGAAAGACCCCTTTTTGAGGACTTGACATGGCGACCAAATGTCTTCGCACTCTAAACCTAACTTACCTAAATACAATTCAGATTGAAATGAATGTATATTGGAAGTGCGGGCTAATTGACGAAAGAGGCAATCGCTTAAATTTTCTACAGAATTGCGAGGATCACTTCTCTATTTCGTCTATAGCTTGCACTTCAAGTATACATATATGAAGTGCGGGCTAATTGACGAAAGGTGTCAGATATCTACCAGATTTTCTACAGAATTGCGAGGATCACTTCTCTCTTTCGTCTATAGTTTGCACTTCAAATATGCATTCATTTCTTTCAGATAGAAGTGCAATGGAAACTTTGCAATTACTCCGCATAAACTTCTCTTGATTTTAAGACTTGGGTTCAACTTAAACTCCTCGAACTAACGCGTCGATTTCCGTTCATAGGACCTATTTTATGCATAAACGAAATAGTGGATTAGACAAGAGTGTTACTCTATCACTTTGCGGTAAACAAACAAAAGTCCGCCTCTTTAACCAATCAGAAGAAGCCATGTCACGCTTGATTGCTTCTGCTACAACTAGGAGGTAATTTTCGCGTGAACGCGTATTCTAAAAGTAGACTCATTTGTGACTGTGCTGGGGAGCCCACCCTAAGAACATTCTTATCCAATTCACTCTTAGTAAACCTCTTTTGATGTTAAATTTTGGCGGCATTTTTAACTCGTACAAATACTGCATAATTTCCGTTCACAGGGCATATCAGTTTATGCGTAAAGTGAATAGTTTACCTTTAGTATAAACCTCTCGATGTTTTTTTATTGGGGCAACTTCAACTCTTAAAAATAGGGGCATTATCTCCGATTACAGACCATATTTCATGCACAAACGACTGTAGAATACCCGACCACTCCGAGAACACTTCAAAAAAATTGCGGCTCCGCGGATACATCGCTACATAGGCCATTTCCGAGTTCATGTCTGCCTCCTCTTCAAAGCGAGTCTAAGTGCGAAGTTTTTGTGATGCTAATTAGTTCTACTTTACATATGAATGAAACTAATTTTCATAAGAAAAACTTCGCACTTAGACTCGCTTTGAAGAGGAGGCAAACATGAACTCGGAAATGGCCTATTAGCTTCAGGGTATACCTCGTTCTGTTAAGCGCAAAAACGGTGTGGCATCCCATAGTGATTTTCGCCACTGATCGATGCAAGAGATAGAAGTACAATGGAAAGTTACATATACAAGTAGATGCACGCAAAGATGCGGAGCCACGTAGCCACAGTTTGCGCATTTGCACGTTATAAACAATTATTGGATGAGGTTTTTGTGATATCCAGAATAATCAAGGTCGAGTTAAGGGTTATCAGCCGAAGGCGAAGGTTGAGGCTGATAACCCTTACCGAGACTTTGATTATTCTGGATATCACAAAAACCGAATCTGATAATTGTTTTATTATGCATTGTACGAAAACAAATAATCACGACAGTGGGTGGAACTGGTAATTTATTTGTCAACGAGTAAACTGTATACAAATCATCGGCACATAATTCGATTGACAAAATATTTTAAGCATTAGACAATATGTGAAAAATTGAAAAAAAGCTTGATGAGAAAGTAAATAGTAATAAATGAGTAACTGAAGAAAACAAACCTGGAAGTCATTTTTTTGCTTATTCACTGACGGCAAGCAACACAAAGCGCGGGAACTTGACATGATTACCCTTAGAAACTGCGGTCAAACATGACATGATAACCCGTGACCTTCAGTGACCTTGACATGATAACTGTATAATCTGCAGTTATGACGTCACAGGCGCTGATTTTGAAAATTCACTGTAGGCTTTCGGCCAATCACAAAAGAGTTAGAGAGCTGAATGTATAATAAACAGCGTAATCGTTCAGCTACTCACTCATTCAGTTACTTAGTACGTAGCCACTAGGCAGCGTAGCCGAGAACGAGGAAGAGTTGCTTCGAATGACCCCGGGGTACAATCAACTCTCGTTATAGCGGACACCCTCGGGACCGCGATTTGGTGTCCGTAATAGCGAGAGTCCGTAATAGCGGGGTGCGTGAAAATTTTTATTTTAAACCATATTTACAGAAGGGGGTCACAGGTGTGTTCATTTGCATTAACTCCAGTACTTTTTCAGACCCGTTGTCGCACGCAAAGAGCGTCAGAACTTTATTTACAAACAGAAGAACTTAACAGAACAGGAGTTACGTACCCTTTGTGTACAGTACTATGTACGTAAAAAACAGTCATCGTATGTTGCAGCAATGTCCATCATCGTTTTGGTTTCCTACTGTACTGAAGTACAGTAACCTACATTTCTAAAAAAAATTATTTTCAAGGAAAAACCTGAACATAAGCTAGTGATTGCATCAGCTATCACATTGCCTTGAAATATCGTTCCAATCGGCTCTGTGTACTTCTCCTTTGAATTGCAACTTCCCCCACTTTGTCGTCAAGGAGACTAAATTCATTAGCAACTTAAACTCCCCTCTATGAATAAAAAAGCAGAAAAAATAGACTTGATATGTGGGCAAATTTTCCAAGATGCTGCTCGGTGTCCGCTATAACGAGAGAGAAAAAAATAAAATTGTAACGTTGGGACCGAATGAAGTGTCCGTAAGTCCGTAATAGCGGGAGTTTATTTCAGTCAAACGTCTGTAACTTTCGCCGGGGATTTAGCTGCTCTCCGTAATAGCGGGGTGTCCGTAATAGCGAGGTGTCCGCAAGGCGGGAGTTGACTGTATTCTGAAATTACTCCGCCTAAACTTCACCTGACGTTAAAACTTGCGCGCAACTTGAACTCCTAGAACTAATGAGATAATTCCCGTTCACAGGACAAACTTCATAGACCACTTTCACAAATGGCGACCACTTTTACATTCTTTTGTCTTTGTTAATTAGACTATTGCCCTCATTTTGAAGCAAATTTTCTTTTGAAATTTGCTCATCGTAGCGAGGCTAGAAAGGCTTGTTAGCATTAAAAGAAAATAATATTTTATTTGACCTTCATTGTGAAAGAGGTCTCTGCATGAACTCAACAGGTTACCTTTAGCATAAACCTCTCTTCATGTTAAAACTTACCCTAGACTCTAAATCCTAGAGTTAACGCGATAATTTCCGTTCACATGACATATTTCATGCATAAACCCACGTAGCCACGTCGCCAAATAGCCAAGAAGCCGCGTTGCCTACGCATTTGCACGTTTGACAAGTGATCAGTAATGCCGAAAGTGACACCGGAAAACATGACGCCTCCATCGTTTGTAAACGTCAAGACTCCACCGATTTGGGACGTCATAATAGAGAGGTTAAGCATGACGTTTACGCCAAAAGGCAAAGGTCGGAGTGAAATTAGAGTTAAGCCAAAAATGTAAGAACCCTGCTTTATATTAGCTCATTTCTGTCCTGTTAGCTCCAGATATCAAGCAACTTCAAGCAACTTCTCAAAGGAACGAGGCGCTTTTATGATAAGCAGGAGCCTGCCGTTTCCCGTTTACTGTAAACGCCATGCTTAACCTCTCTAATGCAGCTGTCAAATGCCGCATCGTGCGAGTTGTCATTTTATTCCACAGCCAAACAACAGGCAACCCAAACTCAGAATGCGAATGCTCAGTCAACGTAAACGATTTGTAGGGTTTATATGGGAACATGAAATGCCGAATAAATCGGCTAATCCTAGATTACAGCGACGAAAATAAATAAAATAAACTTACTTTTATTTCACCTTGTGTCCTTGTGTCGATTTGAGGCGTTCTGGGCTAGTTTTGAAATTTGCTCCTATCTTTCTTTTTAATAAAGGGCAGGAGCAAAAACTAGAGTTAAAACTAGGATTAGTCGACTTTTTTTGGGATTTCCTGTTTCCCATTTATACAAATCGTTTACGTTGACTGAACAGTCGAATTATGAGCTTGGGTTGCCTGGAAGCTGTGATCGGGATCGAGAGTTTGGAGTGAGAAATTGCCCCGTATGTGTGACTTCCGATTGTTGCAGATAAACAGTAAGGAATAATGAAAAAGAAACTACAGAGTCAATAAATGTCGTAGAAGCGGCGAACCATCGAAAATTAACACTAAAAAGGTTTTGCAATCCATGAAGAAACCGTCAAACATTTCGACGAAGGAAGCAAGAAGCATAGTAGCTCATTAGCTATATCTACATCTATAATTATAATCCACAAAGTTTTTCCCATACACGTGGATTGATAAACTCTCTAGTCGCAGCTTAAAAAAAATACATTTTCTATTATTAGTATAATTGAATTTGTTCAATTTATATGTAAGCTCGGTTGTAAGTTTAGATTTATATCTTAATTAAGCAGTAGAGAGGTTAAGCATCATGTTTTATGAAAGGGCGATGACTGCCCGTGATACGAGTGCTAATGTATACCATCATGCCTCATAACACACTTCCCATCAAGCTAAAAATGGCAAACTGAGAAAAGCAGGCGGAAAATGGTCACGTGGGGATCACTGCCGTTTCACGTTTGCCTTATAAGTGAAGCTTACTAAATATAACTTTAAGAAACGGTCCAGATAAGAACGATAGCAACAACGGCAACGAACATGTTGGAATTCAATTGGTATGCAAAAAGGTGATAACTTTTCTATTGTCTGTACTTACTTCTGATTGGCTTAAACAGCAAAAGTTAAAAAAAACTTCATAAAGCAGTATTATATTCATCCTTACTTTCCAACCATCTTCCATCTGGTCTCAGTTTAAATGAATTCCACAGAAATCGTATGTGGGGAACATGTAAAATTGCAAACATTTCTTGGCTTTTGTTTTCAACTCTCGTGATTGGTCAAAATCTTTTAACACAACAAAACACCCTTTCAAAGTGGGCTGTAAATGAATTTTATTGCGTTAACGGCTTTCCTGTAGGTTTATGCATTTTCTGTGTAAAAATGATAACATTCCTATGTGGGGAAAGCCCCGTTGCCGCATAACAAAGGAAATTGCTATCCACCTTACACGGATCATTACTTAAGTGTTTTCAGTCGCATGTGGTTTCAGACTTTTCAGTTTATCAGCAATGGCTCAGGATATGATTCTGTTATTCCATAAATCTTCCGAAACGGGAAACTGTTCCGAGAAGGAAGTCGACACTCCGCGGAAGTTGTGCCATCATCCAAAACCATTGTTAGTATTTTCACTTACAACAATCAACACACTTCTTTTATGTTAACAATGATTCTTTTGCAGTAAACACATGTACGCATTGCGTGCTTATTTTTGAAGATAAATCGAAGGTTTGGGGTTGTTTTATTATAGGTAAACCGACCTGTAACGAGTGACCTGTGCTTTAAGTGTTTTCAGTCGCATATGTTTTCAGAGTTTTCAGTTTATCAGCAATGGCTCAGGATATGACTCTGTTATTCCGTAAATCTTCCGAAACGGGAAACTGTTCCGAGAAGGAAGTCGACACTCCGCGGAAGTTGTGCCATCATCCAAAACCATTGTTAATATTTTCACTTACAACAATCAACACACTTCTTTTATGCTAACAATGATGCTTTTGCAGTAAACACATGTACGCATTGCGTGCTTATTTTTGAAGATAAATCGAAGGTTTGGGGTTGTTTTATTATAGGTAAAGCGACCTGTAACGACTGACCTGTGCTTTAACTAAACCTGCCATAGGAAAACTTAATCCTAAATTTCTGTTTCGTATGCTTTTAATCACGGAAATTCATCAGACAAATTTGAAACTGAAAGAGTCATTACATTACGCATTTGGGTGATAGGTATAAATAACTTAAGAGCTCTCTTCTTGCCACAAGCAGGAGTGACTCGTGATCTGAGACCGGGGACAGCAATGGAGGTAAGGAGGTGTGTTAGATGCTCCCGGTGCCGTTTGATTCGGGGATCGAAATTTCTTGCGAAGTACCAAATTCGACAGGAAGAATGAAGGATTTCTTTACGGCGTTTAATTGGATGCCAACATAATTGCCGACAAGCGCTTACACCTTTATTAACGAGAACAAGACTCGTCAATGGTCTTCCAATTTAATGCCCAATGTCTCGTCATTGTTTTTGTTTTTTTTTTTTTCAAAAAACCAGAGATAGGCGGAAAGACTGAAAACAGCATAAATCATTTTTTCTCAGGATGGTGTGAAATTTCTTGACGAAAGCGACAGGCAATGGTTCACCCGAGACAAACAGCAACTTGTGTCGATGAATCAGGAAGGTTCAAACCAAGGACACTACTTGCAGGTTGATGGAGAATCTGTTTCCGCAAATGCATTGAGCTCTAATCAAAAGAGTAAGTTGATAAATTTGGGTAGACTTAGGTTCTGACACGCATTTCTTACCTTCTATTTTGTTTTGGTTGGTTTTCATAATTGCTTAGAACAGTGTTAATTAAAACACAGCTGCTACTGCAGGTCAAAGTTGGCTTAGCTACATAATTCCCGAAAAATTGGCTGAACATTCTTTCCGGAATTTCCCAACCAAAAGCTCTTAAGTTTTTTCAGAAATGTCTAAAATTCCCGAAAATTCTTATAAATTTCATTTCTTATATTGCAAAGTCTGCCATATTTGCTATTACACAAAGCTCCGGACCCCTTTTCGTGAATAACCGCTGATAAGGAATGGATATGAACGGACTGGCCCCTCTCTTGGTAGGTTGGAATACAAAAAAAAACACGTTTTGTCAACGTTTTTGCCTGTGAAAAGTTTCCAACATGTCAGGTGAAAGTTGAAATTGCTCTAAAGTTCTCGAAATTGTCAATTTTTTTCTAAAATTCCCCAGAGTTTCTAAAATTATTTTTAATGTCTAAAATTCCCAAAAACAAATTCGGAATTATGTAGCTTGGCCTAGGTCAGAGGCATCTTTCACATGAATGCCAAAAAAGGTCATTTGCATGACCGTGCCACGTGACCTTGTCAATCATAAAAAAAATGGTCGTGGTATAAAATAGATGCCAGAAATGGAAAGAGCGTGATGAAATTTGAAAGATTGTCAATGTAGAGGCCAATGACATTCATGCGAGAGAAACGTTTGCCAAGCTGTTTTCCATATACATCTCAGTAAAATTTTTAAGCATCAAAATCCCTGTAAAATCTCTTGCATAAATGCCAGTGGCCTCAAAATTGACATTCTTACTAATTTCATCAAGCTCTTTCCATTCCTGGCATCTCTTTTGTACCACGACCATTTTGTATGATTGACAAGCTCACATGACACAGTTATGCCAAGGGCCTACAACAGCTACTGTAATATGTGTGCAAAAACTGAAAATTGACTTATGTGAAACTGAAGTGATGCTACTGTGGCACTTTCAGGAAAAATTTCATTATGTCATACCTTTTAGACAAAAACAGACACTTTCACATGACTTGTAAATTTTTGGTTATTTCGCAAAGCTTCTACAACTGTTGCAAGTTGATCACAAAAATTGAGCAAGAAAAGGATTATGGTCGACTGGGAAAACCATTTTTTGTGACTCGTTGATTACAGATTTTAGGCTCAATTCACTGTCTATGATTTGAAGATTAACCAAAACGCAAAGTCAACATTTGACACTTAAGACTGTGAAGCATTCAACATTTGCTGTTTTTTCCCTTAAATTATACGAACAGCTTTGTTTAAGATGCACAATATTATTGAACAAGCTTCTGGAGGTGGTTACAATGTGATTGTTCTCTTGGAAAACATGAATGGACGGATTGTGGCAATAGACAAGGAAACTGATTCAGTTAAGGCAAAGGTAAGGTCAATTGTGGCTTAAGAGGACACAAATTTACATTAAAGGAGGAATGGTGAGAATTTTACCATGATCTTTGTGTTACAACTGAGTCACTGAGTTTTTAATGACTTGATCAATATAGAAAGTAGAAGAAACCTGTTTAATATAAAGCATGCAAAAGCATAATGAATCTAAAATGTTAATGGGAAAGTGTAGACAAGTATGCGGTGTTTTAACTGAGAACATATGGAACAAAAATGGCTATGTGACATGAATAAAAGATACAAGAGAAGAAATAGTTTTTAAGCTTAGCTAGACAGTGAGTTGAGAAACGTTGGGGAGTAAGTGATTAACTTTGTAAACCCTGCCCTACATGTACAAACATCTACAAGGCTCAAAAATTTCGTGCTAGTTAAGTTGGTATTTTTCAGTTGCCCACTCATTTATCTATTCAACAGCTGCAGGTGCTTAAAAATGTTCAAATGCTTTGATTGTGCACAGGTTATGGTTACAGAAAATGGTCATCCAACCTCTCCAAGCAAATACAACACTTTGGCAGATGTAAAGCACCACCACGCTGATGCTCTCTTTTACAAAGTACCAAGGGAAAGAGGCAGCCATTACTTTTATTTCAAGTCCTATCTGAAAGACAAGCAAAGAATTCTGGGATTTGATGAGAATGGTCATGCACTGAGCCCTACTACAGTTCAGCCAAATCAGCAGGAAAGCCTGTTTATGGAGGTGCGACCATGAGTGAATGTATGGCTGCTTTATCTACAGTACAAAGGCTCAGCATGATCCCTGGTTTACCATTAGCTCTCATCAATATTAATACACACAACTGTAATTCTAATTCAACCCTAATCCTTCTCTCTGCCTGTAAGTTACACTAAATATCTTAATTTAACTGTAATAAAGTTTATTTAATTTGGCTGGCAAATCTTTCTCAAAAATCTATTTAAAGTTTTACAAGGATGGTTATAGCAGCAAAAAGGCCCTAGATTAAAAAGATCCCTCATTTTTGCCAGCATACAGCAGCATTGTACAGAAGGCCTATTAACATTCATAACTATCCGAGGTTGCCTTAATTTGGTCGTTTCATCTAATTTTGAGCTCTACACAGTGCATTCACTTGTCACTTTTGACCTCATTTCAATGGAATTGCCTTCACTTCTTGCCCATGACGTGAGACAGTACTTTGCAAGAGCTAGGCTGTCAAGTACTTGAAATCACGAAGATTTGACAAGATAACTGAAACAAAAAAACGGCTTCCTACCACTTTCATGACATTGTACCAATGGATTTTACTGGACTTACTGTACTTAGCACTAGTTCTTGTTTAACTTAAGGAGAGCAGGGATGGTGTAGTGGTGGGAGAATTCACCAGTCCCATCCACGTGGTTTGATTCCCTCACTTAGCGTCATATGTTTTGTTGGTTCTCTATGCTGCTCTGAGAGGTGTAACCAACCAGCAATTTGATGTGATTTGATTTGATTTCTGTACAATGTCCCCAATTAGAGACCAGTTTACACTTAAATAAGTTTATTACTATAATAATACATTACCATTAATAATGCTATGAATCAGTTTGCATAAAATAGCTCATCTACAGAACTTTGAGAGGGAAGAATTAGGGATCGGTGCACCTTACAGTAAATGTTAATATTGTTACATGCAACAACTATATGATTATTCAGAGAATACTTTTGTAAAACCTTTTTGGTAACTTGGTATTTGTTAGACTATTATATAGCGACTATTATCTGATTTGGTAGCTTTAATTTAACAGTGTTATAATTTTATGTTGCAAACGAAAGACAAATTCAAGAATAAGTCCAAAGTATACTGCAATTAAATAAATTATTGTGCACCACCTTAGTGACTTTGATGCTACATGTATTTTGGACTGGGGAGCAATGCGTGAGCTGGCTTTAAGGGGGTGGCTCTTAACTACCAAACTGTTGCTATGAACCTCTTTGAATAATCATTTCTCAAGTCCCTTTAACTCTACAGTTAACTTTTCTTGCCAAGTGTGCTCTATTTAAGGAGGCTCACACCAGTTTTATCATTTTCAAGGATTTGAATCTCCCAAATTATTTCACTTAATGGTGATGTTATGATGCCATATGAAACACCAACAGATGCTTAAAAGGATGCACTCATTAATGTGACGTAACAGGTTACCATGGCAACAAAAGAGCCATCTAAAAACAGCCTATATTTTGTCTTTAAACACATATATTTCAAAAACGAACTAGGTGACCCCCATTTTTCATTGCTGGAGTGTGATTAGCACAATAGGACAAAACTTTCTGTAAAAGTGGCTCTGAATCCGCTCCAGAGAATTTTTTTAAACTTTGCAGAGAGTTTCATCTTAGCCTGCTAATCACCTTTCAGCAAAACAAAATGGGGGTCACTGAGTTCGTTTTTGAAATATAAGGATTTAAACACAAACTATAGGGCATTTTAGATGGTTCTTTTGTTGCCACGGTAACCTATTACATCACATTAATGAGTGTGTCTTGTTAAGCACTTAGTGGTGTTTAATATGGTACCATAACATTGCCATGAGATAAAACAGTGTTGTAGAGTTCATCTTTCTAATAACACATTCCCTCCAAATTTTCTTTGTTTGGTTCAACTTACAACCATGACCAAAACAGAAAATGCCTAAAAACTCAGCAAGTTAACTATGTTTTTCACAATTTTAACGCAACAGTGTGAGAACATTCTAACACAAAATCTGTAGCATGGATTTTTTAAAAATATATTTCTCAAAACAATTATGATGTCATACAATGTAAGTCCTTCCTCTGATACACTTTCCAAAATATCAGTTCCATTTTTTGTCCAAATAGAAATTCCATGCTACAGTTCACAAAAAATGATGGCACAGTTCCCATCCAGTAAAAAACAACCTCTTCTTTTTGTTTCCTGAGAGTTTTTACATGTGTTTCACTGAAATGCACGGAAGAGGACTCGGATTAGTTGTGCATGCGCCTTCTGTACTTCAAGAACCATCCATGCAACCTTCTTTGTAGGGCTCTTGACTAAAAAGCTTCATTAGCAACCATTGTCTTTCTGTAGTTAAGTCCTACATTGCCATGGTAACGAAAATGTGATGTGAGAAATCTAACACAAAATTCTGTCAAGAGGATTCAGAGCTACCTTAAAAAATCACAAAATTAATGTTGCTTTCAATCCACTAGACAGAAACTTGCAGAAAGTTGCATCATGCCCTTCTGATTACTTTTCAGAAATAAAAAAATGGAGGTCAGCAAGTTCGTTTTCGAGATATAAACAACTAAAGACAAAATAAAGGGTGTTTTTACAGGGTTTGCCCATTGCTGTATCTTGTTCAGCAATAATTCGTGTTTCATTTGGTACCACAATATTGCCAATACATGATACAATGTTGTGGTGCCGATCCTTCTGATCTACATGTAATAAGAGTGTCACCTGGAAGTGTTGAAACTGGTTTGAGCCTCCTTAATGCACTGCTCTTGGGTCAAGAATTTGACAGAGCTGGAGACCTGATAAAAAATAAATAGTTCCATAGACTTGCACTGACCCCTTCACATAATGCGTTATAGTATGTTAAATTTGGTTTTATCAAATGAGTTAAAGGTAAGTTAACCATCATAAGAGAGAATTGCGAGCTGACCTTTTGAGCATCAACCTTTTGTCAGAGTGAATAGGGTTAGGCTTTTTTGGGTGCCAAATTTGAATATACAGTATGTAGCACTGCATTGACTTACATTCTCATACTATAATACTGATAAGTTTTAGTACACTGTCAGACATTTTAGAGCACATCATCTTCAATACAAACAGCCAAAATTACTAATCAACTGCCTTCTCTAAATCTTTCACTCAGTGAGTCAAATGACAAGAATTGAGCTGTTCTCCCTGCTTATTAGTTGAGAGGATGTCACATAACTACATGTACTACCAACCATTTCAATGTAGAAGTGATACATGTAGGAATTTCTTGATTCGTTACCATTTCGGGTTTTTTGTGAGCTGATACATGTAGTTTGTGTTTTATGAAGGAAATTTGGTTTTGTGTGTACACATGTATAATTAATAAACAAAATTTATAATTGTATTGGCCCTGTACCTGTACTGATAATAATAAGGCCTTATTTGGGCATGTGGTTCATTTGTGTGACCTAATGCATATTTTTATCTTTCTTGTTCTCCACTACAAATGATGCTCTAATGGGCCACGACTGAATAACATGCCACTACAAAAGTTTTGTTGTCATATTACAATATAAAAATATTAAAATGAACGACTCTGACAATGTTTTCGCCACAATAGACGTTAGTGGTAAATAAAATAATATTCATAATAAATTATTAGACACCCCACCCATTCATCAATGTTCAATGCACTAAACTAAAATTAATGCAAATGAAAAAATATTATATACAGTAATATCCAGAATGATTATCAGAGGTATTGTCCTGAGGGGGTTGTCTTATTGAAATTCAGTTAATAATAACATTTAAGTTAATGATTTACATTACATAATGGGATTCCCAATGTTAGATGGAGTTTGGGTGTTTGTCAGACAAAGATTCTAATTTTTGGTATTCTACTAAGCTGGCCATGTTGATGCACTTCTTAAGAAAAATATATTTGTTCATGAAGATGTTTAAGTGGCTATGGCACTGAGCAACCCAAACTAAAACCCTTAAAATGATTTTAAAAAGGTTACCACAAAAACAAGCTGTTAGTCTTGAGCATTTTTTTTTGGTGAACGCTGAATTTTGTTTGACTTGGAAAACAAGATCATAGCCATCTCTTCCTCTGAGCCAGGTTGTGTGTTTTTATGATCTCCTCAACCCTCTTGGCAAACTCAGTATCCTCTTTTATTGCAGCCTTTGATGGTTTTGCTGTCTTTTTTGGGTGCCAAGGTTTTTGAAGGTTTCTGAAACAATATCAGAAGAAACTCAACAGAGCAGTCAGCAGGTCAACATGTTTTTAAGCCCATAAATTAAGGCTGGGGCTTTCAGCTTATCCACCTTCATTTCCAAAGATCATGCATGTTTGGTTGGCTCATTAACTTAATTGACTACAGATTTGAACTTTTTGAAAGAAATTTGTTATATTTTGTGTTATCCATGTTAACTTGGTCTATATCGAAGCAGCAACCCCAGACAAAACAAAGTGTGTGGGAGTTTTCAAAAGTAGAAGCCAATTTAAACCCTTTCACAACCCTACATGATCACAAGGACCCATGTACCTGACTTGCATACATGTGTACACATATGAAATCATGAATTAAATAGAGTGCAAATGCAATGACAATCTACAACATAGTTGTATGAGGGCACAAGGTTAAATTTCACATCAGAAAAAAATAAAAACTAACTAAAGTTACTTTCATTTTCAATAGAGTGGGCTTTGGGTTTTCTCAGATTAACTATGTTTTCTACCAAGAAAGCTTTAAATCCTTTATTTAAGGGTACCTTGGTAAGACAAGTTGTTCACCCCTTGCTCTTCGCACTTGAGGGCTGGCTGGAGTACCACTGGCAGATCTGGAGACATTATCCTTCCTTCTCTTTTTTACCATCTGATGGGAATCAATTATGGAGTCAGTGAAGGAGCTGTTTGCATCACCAATCCTCTTACGCTTTACTGAACCCACCCTTGCATGGCTGCTGAGTAAGCTGTGATTGGATGAACTTGGTGTGCTGCAATTGATGCCTGTCTCTGATTCTAGCAAAACTGGAAATAGGAACTCATAATGTTTTGTACTGTGAGGTACACGTAAACAAGAGAGAAGCATGTGCTGCACTGAACAAGAGCTTTTTAAAAGCTTTCAGGGATACTGTGAAAAAAAAACAAACATTTGATTGTAAACATCTGATTCCATTTGCTCTGATTTCAGTTGATTTGTAGTCTCCCCAATTAGCACAGCACTCATGCTTGGCTAAATAACCTTGGGACTTAAATAAAGTTAGTCTTACATGTATGGCAGTATACAAACTTCTGGATGCCCAGACCTACAGCTGTATAAGCCTTGATTGGGTGGCAAACCATAGCCAATCATCAATGCATAGACTAAAAATACAATACATAATAACGCTAAAATTACTAATTATCACCTATTGTATAAAAAATGAAAACCTATATGTAAATATGTATCTTTACAGATAAATAATAAATATAATTATATGACTTTTTAAAAATGCCCTCCTTTCAGTTTGATTGGGTTACTTCAAAATCTTGAAAGAGTGTGCAATATTCATCATACTAGTGATGACTGACTTTTACATTTGTAGTGCTACCACATTGTTTTTTTTCTCCAACTAACTGCCTTAGTGCCTTGTAACATCTCTTAAGTAGCCTCCAAGAATGTCCATAATGATGTTGTACTATGTCACACGATGCTCGGGGTACATGTATCTCTGCTGCAGCTCCCAACGCAGTGACCCATACTTAGAGGTCTTCTCAGCAGCCTTCTCTTCTCTTTTCTCAACCCAGAGGCAGCTCATCTCTATCAGTGACACGGTCTTGCCCTGCTTGTCCACAATGGTCGCATCAACTCTGTTAGCCTTCACATACATGCTGTCTGCATAAAGAGAAATGTCCCAGTAAGCAACCGCCCTCTCATTCTCATACATTGGCTTCGGTTGGGTTTTCGAGTACCAAGGCCTCACTGACAGAGCAAGGTCCAGCGATCTTATCACTTCAACAAACAGAACCTTAAGAGCGTTGTTGTGCCGCAACAAGTACTTTGATTGAGCTAATGTGCCACACCCAGCTAGAATGTGTGTAACACTCTCTGTAACTTTGCCACACATGCAACAACATTTACCGGTATCTCCGCTCAAAGCAGTCCCAGTCTTCCTGTGATGGAATACTTTTGTTGGTAGTGGCTGTTGGTACAATTCTTGTAAGCCAACAGCGACATGAGTTGGTGCCATCTTCCAAAGGTGGAGCCAGGAGAAACAGGCCTTCTGATTTAGATTCTCATCTTCCCATCTTTCCCTTGTCATTATTATCCTGCCATCTTTCTCCCTTCACAGTTGCTCTTGCTTTCTTCTGCCAAGCACTAGATAGACACTCCTTCACTTTCTTCCCTTCTACCACTTCGCTATCCTCGTTGATACACTTGGGTTCCAGGTAAACTAGCTGGAGTTGGACACCTAACTCTTCAGCATATTTTCTTGCATCCTTAATCATTGTTTGTCGCCCTGTCCTCAAAGACTTCTCTTCAAACACTCTTACTGCTGACAATGATGGGTCAGGATTTTGATCTAGTTTCATAGCAGCCTTGACCTTGATGTTCTTGTACTCCTGCTCTATGGTTCGAAGTCCCCTAGACTTCCATAAAGCAAAAATTAAGGTAAGAGAGCATTCTAACCTATGAACACATTTGTAGACTATTCCAAGCACATCTTGTAATCGTCGTTCCTCAAGCAATAACACACTCAACCTCGTAAGAAGAGTTTTGTATGGGCTTTTACTATCATTTAGAACAACACATAACACTTCTTTATAGCAACTCCAATTTTTCCAAGTTTCCACATGACTGTAGATAAAAATAATATAATCAATACTTACCAGAATTTGTGAGCTCCTGCTGCATGGAGACAGTATGCTCCACCTGTGAGATACCCTGGCACCCAAACATTGTTTCATTATCCTTCACACAAGTGCCACAGATGAAGTTATCATCGCAGTTTTCTGGTGTTGCCAGGCCACAAGGTTCCAGGACAAAGGGAATTCTCTTTCCAAAGCTGTTGGAAATCGTAGGCTTTCCTCCCACAAGGTGGATCTTTTTCCAGAGTAACTTATTATCTTGCTTTAACAAGCCTTCAACAACACACCATTTCCCACAAGCATTGACTTGAGCTTGGCCTTGTAGAGGATTTATGACTATTAAAAGGAAAACAATAATTATTATTTACATAATTATGACACTTTTCACATTTCATTTATGGGTAGCCAACTAAGTTCCTTAAGGGATGGTGAGATGTGGTCACACTTCCTTTTAACAGTTACATGTAATATTCTAGCCGCAAAGTTCTGTAATAGCCGCAGCTTTCGAATGGTCTGTTGTGTAATGTTCCCGACCATACTGTTGAGCTGAAGAACAGCTAACAAAATACCAAAGACTTCAAGGTAACTAAAAGCACCTCTTTCGTAAACAGGTATCAAACTCTGTTGATTTGGCACAGTTTACTTAACAGCGAGGATGATAAGTAATCTATGTGGTCATTAAACGATGTGTTACTATCAAATATCACTCCCAAATCTTTGCAAGAGGGCGATGGAGATACTGTAACTCTTTACCAAGGAAAGTGATAGTAATACCACTTAATCTTCCAACAGTCTTGTTCCAGAAAGCATGAACTTCGTTTTTTGAGGATTGATAAGGAGCCAATTGATGCATCACCACTCTGCTACTCTGTTAATGTCTTGAGAGCATTGACGTTGTCATTGGTTGCAAAAGATAAGAAGAGCTTTGTGTCATCAACATAAGACTCAACTGAGCAGGTTTTGATAGCACCAGGTAAGTCATTCATATATAAACTGAATAACACAGGTCCCAAGATGGAACCCTGTGGGATGCTGTGAGTTAAAGTTAACGGCGAGGATGTTGATATTCCAACATGACTAGTTTGTTCCCTTTCTGTAAGATAGCTTTGGAACCAATGTAGGGCATTCGTAGATGTTCCCAGTGCCTGGGGCTTGAATAGTAAGATAGAACGACAGATTCCATCAAAAGCCTTACTTAAATCAGTACATGTAAGTACCATGGCTGTAACTTTCTGTTCGTCAATAGCATTGAAAAGGTGTTCTGTGACCAGAAGGCTGAGGGTCTCAGTGGATGATGTTGATGTTTGGTCAGGCGATTTTTGTCTGACAGGAAGGAAGTGTACTGTTGTAATACAAGTTTCTCAGCCACTTTGGATAGTACTGGGAGAAGCAAGATTGGTCTATTGTTATCTGGCACCTCATGGTCACCTTCCTTAAGATAAGGGACGACTTCAGCCTTCTACCAGGCACATGGATAAATGGACGACTCCAACGACAGGTTTATGATGCTTGTAATGATAGGCAATATGTGAGGCAAACAGTCCTTGATGACTGAGACTGAAACTTCATCATATCCTGGAGCTCTATTATTGGGAATGCCCATAATAACCTTACGAACCTCTGAACAAAGAACTGGTCTGAATTACAACAGTTCATCACGAGGAAGATTAGAGAGACTTGAACTGAAGGTATTGGGTAGTGTGCGTAGGCCATAAGTTTCAGCGAGTTTTTCTGACGCAGACGAGGCTTTTTCCGTTACAGATATGAAGAGACGTTCGAACTCCTTTGCTTGGGGAGAAGTGTCTTTAGTACATGTATATTCAAGATTAGGATTTGATTTTGATGGTAGGGCATAGTGTATCATTTTCCATAGTGAAGTACTGTTGTTCTTGTTAGAGAGGTTCTGATGGTTATAATGTACGGTTTCTGCTTTCTTGAGGGCTAACTTTACTTTGCATCTTTGTTGTTTGAAAGCATTCCAGTCAATAAGAAATCCACTCTGACGAGTAATCCTGTGTAGATTATTTCTGGTATCAATCATTCTCCTGATGTCATCTGTGATGAAAGGAATTGATTTACATTTGACTTTGATTGTCTTAATTGGGGCATGGTCATTAAGACAAGCCAGGAATAGATCATTGAAGCCAACAACCTTCTCATCAAGAGAATCCATCAGGTCTAAGGTGTTCCAAGGGATGTGCAAAATGTCGGAAGAAAACTGTTCTGCATTACAGGGCTTGAAATTGCGACCAATACAGTCGCATTTGCGACTGAATGTTTTCCTTTTGCGACTAAAATATTTGGAGAAGTCGCAAATTTGCGACTTGTTTTCATCTTCGCTCTTTCGAAACAAAAGGGTTAGCAGATGCCGCTTTGCTGCTCTTTTTAATAAAATAAATGAAGAAATGACAAAATTATTTTGTTTCTCGCCTAGAGTTTTCTTTTAATCTGAAGATAGCGTAATTGTAGCGTAATTTCGCTGCCATGTTACGTGCACAACTCCATTCCTTCGATATCGTTCGCCATTTTCAGCGGTTTCTTTCAACACAAGTTTTGTGGGCTCATATTTTGTTTTGCCACACCGCTGACAACACAATGCAGCGCGACGATTTTGCGACTAAATTTTGCGAAATTGCGCTTAAATTTTCGTATCTTGTCGCAAAATTGCGACTGGATTTTTTCCTTAATTTCAAGCCCTGCATTATAGTTCTTGTAGCTGCGGGTAGTGATATAGCATGCTTTGTATTTGGGTATCTTTTAGTCCAGAACTGCGTAAACCAAAAAATGATCACTGATAGTCGTATCCAGTACACCACTGTCTCTTACAAAGGCTAGAATCAGAGGTCAGCACGATGTCAATTAATGTAGAGGACGACCTGGTCACTCTAGTTGGATTTTTAATTAATTGTGTTGCATTCACAGCTGTGCAAAACGTGCGTACGGCATCTCCTCTGGGATTGTCCACCAGCAGATCACAATTTAGGTGACCTGTAAGTACAATAGATTTATTCAGAGAAAGAGCCTAAGTGTAACTAGGCATTAGATCGTCCGCCGGGCAGGAGATGACACAATCCGGAGGCCTGTAAACAATGCAGACAACCAGACTTAAGATGTTTAAGTTGTGTTTGGAGCCACAGTTGATGCAGTCAATGACATCAAGTATATCTAACTTTTCTTGCCATGGTCTTGCCTCTTGATATGGTTCCCAATGCACCAACCACTATGGGTATCACACTTACTTTTGAAGCCTGGTGTATTTGCTTCACCTCAATTTAATGCCAGTTCTTGGTATCTACATTTGTATCTACTTTTTCATTCTGGGTCTCTGCAATGTTCTGGTCTGCAGGTACTGCTATATCTATAATGATCCATTTTTTGTTCCCCTTTTGCAGGAGGGTCGTCATCATCCTTGTCTCATTAGTATATACTAAAACAGTGGATAGCGTTGGAGCCGCACTGTGATAGCCTACTCAAACTCTGAACATCCTTTGCTATTCACCTCTGAGCAACTTGCACAAGATTTGCGGCTGAAATTTGTAATTTTGCAGGAATAAACGAGTTAAAATCATCCTTTTGTGCTATATTACATGTACCTCAATGTTTTAGCATAATTATACTAAAAACAACTATGCACATCAGTGTCGGTGGCTATTGGTAGATATTTACCTCACTGCTTCGCCGCACAATAAATATCCACCACTAGCCACCTCCACATTGATGCATAGTTGTTAACTATCATGACAAAATATGATCCAATAATAAATTTTAACAATTTATTATTCGCCAAAGGAGAGGTAAATATTATTGTTTTACGTGATTAGGTGAAAAAAATTTTATGCATTTCCTTTGAAACAATTAATTTCTTCATCTGTCACCTCAACAAAACGGCTTGCGGCAATTTTGAAAAAAAAAAACGCTTAAGTGGTTATCGTGTAATTAACATCTCAAGTGCAACCAATCAGCAAAGAGAATTTTCAGTACTAATCACCTATGTAATTATACTAATTATTATAACAAATTATGTGGATTTTAACAATACTTAAATTAATGGCCTTGCCAATACTTACAGTGTTACATGTATGTCTTGCATCACACATGGCATATGTGCCATATTTGTACTTTCACACATTTATTTCACAATGAACATATTAAAGGAAATGAACCTAGTGTAAGGCAAACTACTTTTCAGAGTTGCTACATAGCTAATTAATTTTGGAGACATTCAATCATGCTGACTTAAAAACTTTGTCCTCCATAGTGTCCTAGCACTTCAGGTGATTAGGTCATCATCATCATTATTATTACTATTATTATTATCGAGTATATAAACCACACAAGTGAATAGTGCTTTCCAGAAGCTTTCTGA
>NC_090887.1:17871112-17888612 GCF_036669925.1 Montipora capricornis | reverse complement strand
CGAAATGATTTCAGATTTTCCCAGGATTTATTAAAATTGATTTGAAATTAACTTTTGAATTATTATTCCGAATGGATAAACCTGATACTTTGTACTTGTTTGACGCCAAAATGGAGTTGCACTCGGAGGAAGAGAGTTTTACCCAACCGACTATCATCTCAAAGAGCAAGACCTCAAATCGCGGCAATGGCGTCCTTGTTTGTGGGATAGTGGTTGTCGTTGCGCTAATTGCAGGCGCATTTGTTGCTGGATACATGATACGAAGCGCTGTGACGAAAATTTCCAAGTGTGAAACAAGCGGCGCGGTATCACCATCTTTGTTGCCTCAGATTCGTCTGAGGGAGATCTTAGCGGAAATGTCAGCAGAGAACATTGAGCACAATTTAAGGTATGTGCACCAATTTTATTTGACAACCGAAAATTAAATCACTGATTTCTTTTTGCATTTAAACGCATTTCAAGAAAGTAGAGAATCAGTTCAATTTATCAGCTGATATTGAAGACGCTCATCGTAGTTTGGGTTTTTAGACTTTCCCTTTGTGATGGTCAAATGCATGGTCGGACATCTGCACAAATCCTTGCCAGGCGTCACTTACATTGATTTTCTCACCCTATTTAAATTGTGCTTTAGAAATTCTTGTTGTAACGAGACAGGGACGAAAAAAAAGTTCTATGGGTGGGGCTGGGTTGCCTGTTTGAATTTTCACCCATTGGCAAATATTTGCATGACCACATGTAATACATGCAGGTCAAAGGTCATTGTCTTTCCAATAACTAAAGAACCCTGAACCTTTGCTAAAGCTAACCTCAAGCAGGCCTATAGACCGTTCCAATATATTATTCTTTTGTCTTTGTGCTAATCATCCTCACTGGCCTCATTAGCATGCACAATTTTGCTCCAAAGTAAGGCTAGTGAGGACATAGAAAAAATGATATTTTTTTGGCTGCCATTTACGAATACAGTCTATTGCTGGGGTTGTAAAGAACAATGGCTAATTTGAAATGGGTTTGGATATTGTTCTTTCATACAGGTTTATTACCGTTAATGTCAGTAGAGTCAGTTTTGAAGTGTATAATTTCGAAAATGGGTTAGGACTGTAGTCTTAAGTAATATCAGTGAGGTTGGTAAATGTGTAATGTAATTTATTGATGCATTCTTAAGTGAATATGCCTCAAAACCTAATTAGGAAAGTTGAATCACGTTAGGGTTAGAATTAAGGTCATTTGCTATGATTTTGCCCTTAGGAATTTGACCCTAGAGCCTCATCAAGCAAGCTCCAGTAGAAATAAGGAATTGGCCGAAATGATTAAAGGTCAATGGATAAGTTATGGATTTGATGTAAAGTTAGTGCGATACAATGTTCTCCTATCTTTCCCAGAGAAAGGGAAGATAAATGGAGCATCTCTTTTGGATGCCAATGGAACTGTCAAGTTTAAAACAGCGAACCATGAAAGCAATGGAACATTGGAACCATCAGAAAGATCACCAGATGTATTGCCACCATTTAGTGCTTTCTCACCCACTGGAAAAGCAAAAGTGGGTTCAACTTTGTTCTGTTTCAGTTTTCTTATCAACAAAATAATGTGGTGTGTTTTCAACTTATCTGCAATACTGTGTACAATGGTGTTCCAAAATTACTATCTTATTCTGTAAATCAAACAAGGAGAAGAGTTGCCATTGCAAAAGGTTGCCTCAATAAAAAAAGCCAACTGGACTTTCATGTGGGAGCTTGCATGTTTGCACCCTGGCTGGACCATTGGGTCTTAAAAAAACAAAGAGAAAGCCGAGAAGAACTTGCTGACTTTGTAATGTCATGTACAAATAGAAAGGAAAAAATGGAAAGGAAAGGAACTTAATTCAAGTGTCTAGTTGTTCTATATATAGTGCTGGAGCACGAATTGAGGACACTGTAAACTGATTAACAAATAAGTTACGCAAATCAAGTCAAATGTTGGTTTTTGAGGAAAGGGGAGACTGGAGTACCCGGAGAAAACCTCTCAGCACAGAGTACAGAACCAACAAACTCAACCCACATATGACAAGTCTGGGAATTGAATGCAGGCCACATTGGTGGGAGGCGAGTGCTCTCACCACTGCGTCCTCCCTGTACCCCTAAGGTTTTTTGGTTTTTAACTTTTCTATGTTTAAGACTCTAAAGTGTTGACCCTGTATCAAAACCTTTTTTCTCGGTGACTTCAAAGAATCCACATATCATTTGCAAAGAGTGGAGAAATATATTTTGCAGTGTTGTACTCTGTCCTAATCTCTCAGCTTGATATGTTAAAAAAGAGGATTAGGGTTAGGGTTATGCAGGTCTTAGCATCATCCTCTATCCGCTGTTATTAAACAGACTAGAAGCAGACTAGACATTTAACAGCATCGAGTGTTTAGCTTCATTATTTTTTCTTTCTGTAGGGTGACTTGATTTACGTTAACTATGGAAGACCCAGAGATTTTAAGCTGCTGTTTGACAAAGGAATAAATTGTTCGGGAAAGATTGTCATTGCAAGATATGGACATGTCTTCAGGGGAGACAAAGTACACAAAATTTTTGTTTCATACATTAACTTAGTGTGTTTTACTGTCCCCTACCCTACACTGTAAATGCCCTTAACATACTTTAATAGCATTTGAAAACTTCCTTGCTTAGCATCTGAACTGAAAGAAAAGGAGATAGGGTAGCCATTGTTATCAAAATGAATTGGAGTTCCATACTTTTGCTTTCGAATTGTATTCATGACTAGTTCTCAAGTAGTTCTTTCCGACTTCAGGCATTTGAAATGACCACTCAAAATAAGTTAGTGGAACACTGAGTTGTTGTGTCCTAAAATAACATAATTTGAAGAAGAAGTGGAAAAACATACTGCATGCAGAGTAGTGTTTTTTAATAAGGTAATTAAGGTCCTAATACTTACATGTACCCAAACTTAAGCTGATTTTAGGTCCTGTGGTTAAACTGATTGTATCTTTGCAAATTAAAGTAGAATAGGTTCACACTTGCATGACCTCATAGCCCTTTTTTTTGTTTCCAGGTGACTAATGCACAGAAGTGTGGGGCCAAAGCCATACTTATATATAATGACCCCCATGATTATGCACCTGTCCCAGATGAAGACCTTTACCCTCATGGGTGGTGGCTACCTCGGACAGGAGCCCAGCGTGGCTCAATTCTTGTAGGCACTGGTGACCCCTTGACACCAAGGTACCCAGCTAAAGGTGAGGTAAAATGTGTTTGATAATGCTAGATATCTGTTGCATGCAAAATATTTCTTGGCTGTCAATGTTGTTTTCAACTTACTGGACTAGCAGCTTTTTGGGGCATCACAGAGTGCTTTTCTCAGAATAACGTGATGTCCAAAATAATGGCTGGCTTGGAGATTACTTTTTCTCATGAGTACTCAGCAGCTTGGTTCTCTACTCAATCAATTAATTATGGTTAGGGTTTGCGTTTTAAGTGCTTCATGATTTTTTGTTCATTTAACTGGTTGATCTGATTGATCAAGTTGTTTTGAGAGTAGTTGGTGGTAACAATAACATGGTCTTGTGGCTTCATACTATTTACCCTGCTTTTAACAATTTTCTTATGGTTTGTACAAAGATGGTGTACACAGAAAAAGCTCTGCAGAAATAAAGATGCCCCATATTCCTGCACATCCAATTTCAGCAAACGATGCGAAGCAGTTTCTAAGGTATTATCTAAATTTCACTATAATGGCATGCATCTTGTATGATGATATTTATGAAAGGCTTTGGCTTGATATTGATTATGCATTCCAGGGAATCTTGTTGCTCTAATTTAACTTTTGATATCTATGTCTTCAGCTTCAGTTTCCTCATTTGCAAATTTACTCACCAGGGTTAGTCAAATCATGTAGCTTCCCACCATTTGATCACATCTTTGCATCTGTGTACAGCAAGCTGGTATACATCCCCATTAATTTCCCCATTGAACTCAACTCTACACATAAGTTCAACCTTTCTCGTTGAAGCAGACAGCACTTATAAATATAAATGTTACCAGGTCCTAGTGTTGGTATCAACTCACCGGAGGTTTGATTGTTTTATTTCACTCTTGAATCTACTAAAAAGCTTCTATCTGAATATATTCACCTTATATGCTCTCATAATCAACAGTCGACTAGGTGGTATTGAAGCCCCTGATGAGTGGCAAGGTGGGCTAAACATCACATATCGCCTTGGTCCAGGTTTTATCACAAAATTTAAAGACTGGTAAGATCTTGTTATACACTTTATTTTCTTATTGTTTTTACAAGTTATGATCTCAGATTAATTTTTTAGGTGGAGAATAATTTAACATTAAAGATTTTATTGCCCTTTCATTGCATAAATTTACATATTGGGGTTTTTTTAGGAGTAACCACTTTTGATTAAAGGAAGGCAAAAAGCAATGTCTTTTATCTGGCAATTACTTTCAAACAGTTTGTGTCATTGTTTTCATTTATTTGTAGGGTAATTAACGTCACTGTTGACGAAAGTGTAATGCAGTGCGATAACTTTGTGGCAAAGGTTGTAATGGGTAGTTTTTACTCAACTCATCAGCCTCAAAGGCCCAATATTTGTTTTTTAACAAACTACTGGTATGTCTACAAAAATTAACTCAGCCCCAGTTTTTCAAAAGGTGGATAACACAATCCACCAGATAAATCACTATCCATTGGGTAGCGCAATTGGTTTTGCTGTTAGTAATCCACTGGATAGTGATTTATCCGGGAGATAGCGCTATCCATTATTTGAACAACTGGAGCCAGGTTGACAGTTCCATTAACCAATAGGTGCTTGGCAACATTATCATAATTCCAAAATGGAAAAAATACCTTTGATGGCACCCAGCAGCAATTTAATCACTCATTAATGTTAATGTCCCCATTAACCCTTTGACGTCCAAACCGGCCTAAACCGGCCAGACTTAGTATTTTACTCTGTCTAACGCCAGACAATTTTACTCCTCAATGGGGAACCCCTGGGAGTTGATGGGCTAAAGGAAAACCTTATATTTACAGGAAAGTTGAAGTGGAAACAAATAACAATCACACAAGGCGAGATATTTACAATGTTATTGCAGTTTTGAAAGGTTCTGTCGAACCAGGTGGGTTGGAATGTCTGTGTCTCTCTATGTTTTTATGCAATGGGTTTCCTGTGTAACCCTAACCGTTCATTCATGTGTTTCATGAGATTACCATTTCTGTGTCCTTTGATACATGCAAACAAATTGCAATATTTTAGGTTTGGTTTTTTGTTATGTAATCAGGAGTAGTTGGAATTTTAGAACCCACGATATTGTAGAAAAATCTTCTGCTTTTCTTGTACTGTCCAAACACTCCAGTAAGTCAATTTACAGGCAAAAGTATCAAGCAAATAATCAACCGGCACATCCACAGCACTACAATATACATTATACACGGCAATAATATTGCATCAGGGAGACTAATGTGGCTGTGTTGTAGGAGACTCACATACGCTGAATTTCACTCACCAGAGCCATCATCATTACTATGGCAATACGTATACATGCAGCGGTGCTATTGCAATGACATCAGCAAAACAATGGGAAGATATCTGTTTACAAACATTGCTTTTGTTATTCAAATTTGCTAACCACAGGAAAAAAAGACGTTTTGTTTTGACAGCCAATGAGGCTGTAGGTAACGTCAACGATATCTTCCCTATAGACTTTCTAAGGACTTTAAACCGTGAGCACTTTCTGCCAACCCCTGTCCTTAAAATAATATGAGGCAGTAAAGAACTCTCTATTCACAAAGGGCACAAAAGTTATTACTGCTGTTCGTATGGGCTGTCCTATTGGCTAGATATCTCAAAGGATTGTCCAAAGGGAAAATGTTTTGCATTAAAATATGTTCAGCGACAAATAGGTTTGCTGTTTTACTGAGTGGCCAAGAGGTATAAACCATTCTGAAATATGTCTTATCGAAACTGAGAAGTATCAATGTGGCAGAATCCCGCGAGATTCAGCAATGCAAATTAAGAGCTAATGCTCGTTTGAAGTGTTAGATGTTGAGGAAACAAGAGACGCTTAACTTAATAAAATAGGACACTGTGAACTGAAATCAACAAATTAACACAATTCAAATCAAATGTTGGTTTTTGAGGAGCAGAGAAAACCAGAGTACCCAGAGAAAAACCTCTTGTTGCAGAGCACAGAACCAACAAACTCAACCGGACAGACATGACGCCAAGTAGGTAGGCCTCCGTCAGTCGTAGGCGACTATGGATTTTGTGCCGGTTTGGAACAAGTCATTTTGCCTCAGGGACAGCGCCGGCTGTGACTGATGAGTCCAATGTGGGAGTGGCAATCTCGGCCACATCTCTTGCTGGTGTGGCTAGTCACAGAGAACACAGCGCCATTTGTTGCAGTCAGCTGCTGCGTCTTCCCAGCTCTCTATGTTGATGTCCAGGGCTTTCATGTCACGCTTGCAGACATCTTTGTAGCGCAGCTGGGGGCGGCCAACAGTTCTCTTGCCGGAGGCAAGTTTGCCATAGAGGATGTCCTTTGGGATGTGCCCATCCTCCATCCGGCGCACGTGGCCAAGCCATCGCAACCTGCCTGGTCTGAGCAGCGTGAACATGGTGGTAAGACCAGCGGGCTCGAGGACCTGAGCACTGGGCACCTTGTCACTCCAATGGATGCCGAGGATGCGGTGCAGGCAGCGCATGTGGAAGCTGTTCAGTTTGCGCTCCTGTTTGTAGTATGTTGTCCATGCCTCGCTGCCGTAGAGGAGAGTGCTGATGATGCAGGCATTGTACACTGCCATCTTTGTTGGAATTGTCAGCTTTGGGTTCTCCCAAACGCGGGTGGTGAGGCATCCTAGGGTTGTGGCAGCCTTGCCGATGGGCTTGCTGATCTCAGCATTCAGGGACAGGTTGTCGCTGATGGTGGATCCCAGGTATGTGAATTGGTGTACGACTTCAAGTTGGTAGTCGTTGATGTAGATGGCTGGTGGAGTGTCCACATCCTGACTCAGCACATTGGTCTTTTTCAGGCTGATGGTCAGTTCGAAGTCTTTGCAGGCCTGGGAGAACCTGTCCATGAGGCACTGGAGTTTTTGCTCAGTGTGCGAGGTGACTGCGGCATCATCAGCAAAGAGCATGTCTCATGCACTTCAGTTGAGCCAGGTTGAAAAGTCGACAGTCAGATCTGGAGCGTAGGTACACACCTTCTGTTGCGGTTCCAAAAGCATGCTTTAGGAGTAGGGCAAAGAAGGTGGCAAAGAGGATGGGAGCAAGGACGCATCCTTGCTTTACTTCGCTCTTGATGTCAAAGGGGTTGGACATGCTGCCCTCGCACTGGATGGTTGCCTTCATGTCATCATGGAAGGATCTGATGAGCCTGTAGAGTTTTGGGGGGCAACCAATCTTTGGGAGGATGTTGAAGAACCCTTCCCTGCTGACCAGGTCGAAGGCCTTGGTCAAGTCTATGAAGGCTATGTAGAGGGGCTTGTGTTGTTCTCTGCATTTCTCCTGAAGTTGACATAGGGAGAATAGGAGCGTTTGGCTCGGAAGCCACACTGAGACTCAGGGTAGACACGCTCAGCAAGTTTCTGGAGGCGCGCAAGCACGACGCAGGCATAGAGTTTCCCAACGACTCTCAGGAAGGAGATGCCTCTGTAGTTCTTACAGTCGCTCCTGTCACCATTATTCTTGTAGAGGGTGACGATTTTGGCATCTCTCATTTCTTGCGGCATGGCTCCTTCTCTCCAACACTGGCAAAGAACATCGTGAGGAGGCTGCAGTAGGGTGTCTTTACAGCACTTGATGAGGTCTGGGGGGATGCCATCCGTACCAGGTGCTTTGCCCGTAGGCCAAGCTTTTGATTGCTTTGCTGAGTTTGGCAAGTGTTGGTTCAGCATCTAGTTCCTCCATGATGAGCAGAGGTTCGATGGCATCAAGGGCTGAAGCAACGACTGTGTTTTCTCTGGAGTAGAGCTCTGAGTAGTGCTCCATCCACCTGTCCACCTGTAACCCTAACGCGTAATCACTTCCCCGCTGGTGGTCTTGAGGGGGGCTGTTTTGCCCTGTGTTGGACCAAGAGTTGGCTTGAAGCCCTCGTACATTCCTCTGATGTTACCCCAGGCAGCTGCAGACTGGATGGAGTCGCTGAGCTGTTGCCAGTATTCGTTGGCACAATGCTTTGCAGTCTGTTGCATTTTGCCTCTAGCGGCTCTGAATCCTAGGATGGACTTCTCTCAAGGGCAGCATGCTTTGCATCAATGACGGGGATCAACCTCGCTGGACTTAGCAACGAACCAGTTATTGTGTTTGGAGATCTTCTTCCCGAAGGTTGAAAAGGCTGTTTTCTGACTGACCTCTCTGAGGTGGTGCCACTTTTTGGATGCAGAGCAATGCTGATGTTCTTCAGACAGAGCATCTTGGAGGGACTTTGCAAACTCTTCTATTTTCTCTGGGAGCCACATGCTGGTGGTATCGATGCGGGGTTTGCCTTTCTGCTTGGAGCTTTGGAGTATTTTGGGTTGTAGCCTGATCTTGCAGCAGAATAGAGAGTGGTCAGTGTCCCCGTCTGCGCTGTGGTAGGTGCGAGTGAGCAGCGTGAACTTGAGGTTGGTACGACGGATCAAGATCATGTCCAGTTGATGCCAATACTTTGAGCAGGAATCACGCCAAGACACCTTGTGTTGTGGCTTCGTTTGGAAGTAGGAGTTGGTCACGCAGAGGCCATGGTAGGAGCAGAACTCGAGCAGGCGCTGCCCGTTATCGTTGATCTTGCCGAGTGGCCAAGAGGTATAAACCATTTTGAAATATGTCATATCAAAACGCAAATTTTGAGCTAATGCTCGTTTGAATTGTTAGATGTCGAGGAAACGAGAGACGCCTAACGTAAAATAGGAAAAAAAAGGAGCTTTATTTAAGTGTCTAGTCTTCTAGCGCTGGAGCACTAATTGGGGACACTGTAAACTGAAATCAACAAATTAACACAAATCAAATCAATTGTTGGTTTTTGAGGAGCGGAGAAAACCGGAGTACCTGGAGAAAAACCTCTCGGTGCAGAGCACAGAACCACAACACAACAAATCGGCCAAACGGGAAAATGCTTGGCCTCCCAACATTGTTTTAATACCGTAAAATGCTTTCTCGCAAAACATTTACCGTTTGAACAGGCCTTGATGTATGAGAGGAGTATACCGTCTCATTGGGTGAAAACGGGGTGCAAAATGTTAAGCACACGTAAAACCGAGGCAATGGGCAAATTACTGTGGAGGACCCAAATCCGTTTTATTTGGCAATAATCGCAACACATACGTTCTGACCTTAGCCTCGGACTTTTGTGTCTCCTAGATAAGTTGGTTTTACTGGGTAATCACCGCGATGCTTGGGTGTTTGGTGGCATTGATCCATCCAGTGGAACAGCATGCTTGATGGAAATCTCCAAGGCTCTTGGAATAAAGTACAAACAAGGTAAAATTCCAAACAAACTAGGCCAGGGAAAAAAGACTTAAAAGTTTAATATTGGTACATCCGTCGACTACTGTCTGCTTGCGCTAATCTGTGATGCATTGCTCATGTCACATCCACGAAGTGGAAATATTGAAATCTGTACGCCTTTACAGTTTTTTCAGGTGTAACCGTTCTCAGTGTCAAGTGTGATATTTACTCCAGTTTTGAATACCTCTTCACGCACGATGGACATATATCACTTTTAATTATCTGTTCAGACGGCGGTGGTATTTCAACTCTACAATGTTGCATGTTCGGGCCAGGCCATCCTTAGGCAATTATAAAACTAAAGCTGAGAATTTTGGAACGTTTTAAAAGTCGCCCCACGTTGGCAGAGTGAGGATAGATATCTTGGGCCGGCATCTGAACTGACCTTATGCTGTTACAATGTGTATTATCTTGTAACCTTTGTTCCATGGCAGCCTGCAAAATTTACATTTACACGCAAGGTATGTTTGTTGTTTTGAGGGTGGAGACCCAGGCGATCTATTGTCCTTTGCAGCTGGGGAGGTGAAGAGTATGGGCTCCTTGGATCAACAGAGTGGGTGGAGGTCTGTAAATATGAAAGTCTTTTCAATGTAGTTCGCTTGCGAAAGTTTAACTTGGAATTTTCTTTATGGATCAAATTTTCACTGGCATTTTTTTAAACAAAATAGAAAGAAAGAAAAAAAGTCACAATTCAAAAAACAGCTGATTAGAAAACACGAAACTGAAAGGAAAAGCACGAAGCAAAGCGTATCAAACTTCAGCTGTAGTGATGGCACTTTTTAATAATATGCTACCCATTCAGAAACAGTAGGCACCAAATACATTCAGACGTCAGCATGTGGAAAAACGCATGCGAACAAGGAAAAAAAACTACACTTGCATTTTGATTGGCTTACAAATCTTGGCCACATTCTTATTTAATTGGCTGAGTGCAGCAGACGGTTATCACTTAAGTTAACACCTAACTGAGTCAGCTTGAAATCCATGGACATGTTTTCCCGTATTTACCGTAGGCTACATGTTGTTTTAATTGGCTCATAAGATACTTTTTATGCGTTGTGCATGCAATTTCTTTGAATTGATAACCATTTTAAATGGAATTTCTCTTTTTCTTTTCGTTGATCTGCCAAACGTTACAATACGTCAGTCTTAAAGTGAGGTCTTTGTAAGTTTACCGGCTACACTTGATGTGATGAGCAATGTGATTCTTTTGTCAGGACAACATTCATTTGTTATATCAACGAGCAGTAGCTTATATTAATGTTGACTCTCCGATAAGAGGTACGGTGAAAATGACATTGTACTTTTAATAAAGAATTTTCTTTATTTTATTAAGCCTGGTTTTCACTTGCGACGCAAGTACAATCGCAAGCATAAGAGCGTTTGTTTTACCGTGAAAACGGGGTTGACGCAAGCACAAGACTAATTTATTTTTTCCTTTTCCTCCGGCTTGCGCTTATGCTTGCGTGGTGTCAAAAAGAAATGCAGCATAAGCACAATTCTTGGTTTTCACTCACGTGATCAACAGCCATGTTTTTCAACGAAAACAAAAGAAGACGTTAGCATAATAATAGCTTTCAATTCCCGGAGGATTGGATCGGGACACCAACATGGCCACCATTTCATTGTTTGGGGACACCAACATGGCGGCCGTGACGTCATGTGAAATCCAAGAATAATAACATAATAACATTTATTTATTCCCTGCGTCTGAGCATTTGAACAAAATGGCGGTTGCCGCGGTTATGTCGATGTTCGTTTTCACTAGCATAAGCTGCTTATGCTTGTGCTTGCGTCACTTGTGAAAACCAGGCTTTAAAGTCTAAAGTGCTCCACCAATAGGAGGGAACACAGTAAGACCCAAGATCAATGTAAATTTAAAAGTGCCGCTGTAATCAAAAAATCACCTCCTTTTTTTCTTGAGATTTTGAAATTGTCTTTGCTTAACACCTGACTGGCAAAATTTTTAGCTTTGATTTTTAGCTAAAGGCCGTTTACTTTGAGTGTAAGTTTTGGATTTCACGGTCTGCCATTACTCACGTTTGAAAACTGACCGATTGGACTTCAGAGGGTTGTATCCAGGGAAAAGTGACTAAAATTGAGGCTTTGATTTAAACGCCATGGTGCTGTTATTTCGAGATACAGGCATCTGTTACGTTTGGTGGCAATCGCTGTAGTATACGTTTCTCTCTTACGGAATGTAGAAGGAGCTTGATCGCTTATTTTTACCAACAACTGTCATGATCTTTCGCTTAGAAAATCCTTTTTTTTCGTCCTAGGAAACTACAGTCTCTTTGTTCGAGCGAGTCCTCTTCTTCATCAAGTGCTCTTCAATGCCACCAAACAGGTACTATCATGCTTTGCAGTCGCCATCCTTGTTGTCATCAGCAAGATCTTGCAAAATCTTGACTGCACCCGCCATTCCTTTTAAGAGCTTGTTAGCAAGCTGCTAGTAATGTGCTGTTACTTATTATCATCTTTCCAGGTGAAAAACCCTGTTAATAGTAGTCAATCAGTGTACGAAAACTGGCTGGAAAAATTTCCGGCAGCCGATGGACAGAATCCAAAGTAAGTTGTAAAGAGGTTGTTAGAGTTGGGAAGATGCCTCCGTTGTCCCCATAATTCTATGTGTTGAAATGAAAGTTAGAAAGATCATCACGGTTAGATCTCCAGCTTAAGTAGTTGCAAGCAAGCCTCGAAAAATCCAAGCTTAACCGGGATCATTTCAAACTGCACCGCTGCACCGCTTTACCAACTGAGTGATCAAGTTAAGTCAGCTGGGAACTGTCCATTTGCGAGTTTATGTATTCATGTAAAGATAAAATAATTTAATACCACTGACATGACCAATCAGCAGATCTAGAGTTAAACAGAGGATCAGCTTAAAGCAACTGAAACCTGAAAAGATAAAAGTCTGTGATAAAATCTATGTATAGCTGACATGTGTACGACAGAAAAACAAGTAACTTCACTTAGATAGCCTACGTGTAGCCATAACCTCGGGGGGAGGGTAAGTCTACACGTAGGCTACACTTAGACTGCATAAATGGATGGATTTATAAATATGCAGATAACTATTTAAAGCCGACGTTTCGGTGTCCTTGCTTAAGGTCCCTATTAGTCTAGTTGGCACAGAGTCACGCAAGACCTTCAACCTTCCACTTATAAATGCTTCAGTATCTTTGGGTTTAATTTAGCAACATATTTCTATAAAGCGAGGACTTTGATAAAACTCAAGGAGACTTACGTTTACACCAAATTACAAAAATGAGATGCTATGAGTTGATACTCTATAGTTTTTCAGCCATGGAGCCTATTCAATCACGTGATTAGCGGCCAAGTTTTTAGACCGAAACAAAAGAAAAGATTTACGTAAAAATGGATTACTTTGGCATACCCAACCTCGTTACCAGGTTCCTCTCTCTTTCTCCCTTTCTCGTGGGAAGAAGAGACAGGACCCTGGCATACCGGCATGGCCGCCGTGACGTCATGTGCGTGTGATATCTTTGTAGGATTCCTCCGCTTGGCTCAGGAAGTGACTATTCTCCGTTTTGTCAAAGAGTTGGTGTGCCATCAGCGGACATTAGATACTTATATGACATGGTAGGTACAATTATATAGTGATAATGGAGCTAAGGAGTGTCAAGCTTTCATTTTCTTGACGACAAGCTCTACGAATCAGTGCAATGGTGTGGGAAGCAGACGAACAATAACCTCGTGGCCTGTGGTTATTGTGTAGGCTGTTATGTTGATGTTAGGGTTCAGATTTTGCTTTGTTCAGATTCGTTTCGAACCAGAGCGCATTCATAATGCAAGTGGACAAAATCAAACAAAGAAAAACACCAAGGGACGGGGTGGGGAGAGTTAACTTTGAAGCAGACATCGCCAAAACTGCGTACTCGTGTGATAATAGATGGTTACACTGGTCGTTAAAGGATTTGTTGAAACTTTTGTTTTTCAGCTCAAGTTTCATAACATCACATCGTATCCAACATATCACAGCGTTTATGACACATTTGCTTACGTCAAGAGATTTGTGGACCCTCACTTTACCACTCATTTGGCCATTGCGCAGGTCTGGGCCAGCACTGCTTTTCTCTTGGCTGAAACACCAGTCCTGCCCATCAACTGCTCGGACTATGCGGCCGCGCTTAATAAAGGTGCACTAGATATAAAGAAAAAGTATGAAGGCGATCTGACAGAGAAAGGAATTTCCCTCGGTAAGTGCCAGCGATCTTAACAACTTGTCGTGGCCAGGAAAGAAATAACATATGTAGATGTTACCCTTGTTGTTCACAGTCCCGCACAGCAACTTCCAGTCCGAGGCGAAGCCAATTCAACATCTCTGACTCATTGGTTTGTTAAGCAGTTTCATGCTCGACTTTTGGGAATATCAATGAATATTTGGGGCTGGTGTTTCATATACCGGATCGGAAATAATTATTATTATTAATTATTAACATAATAATTATTATTATTATATCGGAATTAAATTATTATTATTATTCCCAAAACAAAAGAACAACGCGAACATAATACTACCTAATTAGCAAGGCCTAAAAACAATGGTTTTTTAATGTCCTCCGCCATTTTAGTCCGGTATATGAAAGTCTACCATAAATAGGCAGACTGAATTCAGCATCTTGAATACTTTTTTAATCATATATTCAATTACTGACTGGACACTTGATGAATAACCGATGTCGAATTGCGCAACCAAAACTTTTGCACCAACGTGACTATTCATGCAGGTGTCAGTGTGCGATTTGTCGTTCTTTTTTTCATGTTTTTGAGACATGTTTCATTTTTTTCAAGTATGGCTCCCCGTAAGATTAAAAAAATAACAGCTTTGAAAACTTAATTTCAGAATACCTGGACAAAGCAATACAGATGTTTCAAGAAGGCGTTAACACCATGCAGTCACTTATTAATAATGTAAACATTACAGAGTAAGTACAGTTTTCATCGCGGAACGAGATGCTGACTTTGCGTTTTTCAACTCCAAACATAACAGAATTTAAGTGCTTTAAATATATTTGGTTTTCTAAGCAAGGAGTCTAAATTAATCGATCATATAATTCTTCTTACTTTAACCAAGCTATCTACCAGTACGGAAGTTCTAAGATAAAGATTGTTTTCCGCTACTAATAGCTCAATTAAGAAGTGTATATCAGCTACAGTTATTCGTAGCCAAAAGCGAATGAAATCAAGTGGAAAGCGTTGCTGCCTTTTCTGTTAAAGTGCCACTGTGACCAAAAAATCAATTGCCATTTTTCGTTGGATTTCAAAACTATGTTGACTAAACACTAAGCGACCAAAGTTTTAAACCTTGATTTCAAAGACACCAGTTTACTTTAACTGGAATTTTCCTGTTTAATGGTCCGCCATTACTAACTTTGAGATCTTGAGAGAGCTAGATCGAGGCTCACTACTGTTTAAGAATGCAATGCGCGTGTACGCCGCAGAATTAATAGGCAGCACGGGAGTTTTGGGCTTTCAACTTTTAAACTCACGTTTTGTATACAGTGTATAATAAGCTGCATTCAAAGGCTGAAATTTAAGCTAGTGAGCCTTTGACGTCACTTTTCCCTGGATCCAACCCTCTGAGGTCGTGAGAAATGGCGGACCGTGAAATCCAAAACTTACACTCAAAGTAAACGGCCTTTGGATAAAAGTCAAAGGTCATAGTTTTTTCTAGTCAGATGTTAAGCAAACACGCATTCAGAATCTGAAGGAAAAAAAAGGAAGTAATTTTTAATATCACAGGGGCACTTTAAATTAATTATTGCTTTCTACGTATTTTCTTTGTATCATACCTTTTTTGTTGTATTTTTTTTATGTAAATGGTGTTGTAATGAATGTAGTGACAGAGTGTAATACAGTTTGAAGTATAAGAACTCTTGACATTAACCTTTGAATTAAAACTGAAAGCTTACTGATGAACACTAATTGTTGTGAGCGTACATCAAGTCAAAATAGTCCAGAAAAAATCACACTAACTTTCCGGAGCAAGCGTTGGCGCAGTGGTGAGAGCACTCCCTTTTCACCATATTTTTCGGTCTCCTGGTAGACCGACGGTTAAATGTAAGTGTTTTTTTTTTTCATCTAGTCCATGGGCCCTCTCCTTTATCAATGACCGTTTAACAGGCCTGGAAAAGAACTTTCTGAACACCGCTGGTCTACCAGGAAGACCTCTCTACTGGTGAGTATCGTCTAAGTAATGAACTACTGTGTACATACCTTCATTTTTCTTCGTCTTTCAGGGATCTCTCGGACCTACTCTTGCATCTTATTGAGCAGAGTACTACAGTTTCTTGGGAGCACTAACTATCCGACTTAACCGCGATTTATATGATTGTACCTTCATACTCGTTACTTCAGTGTCTTTTTTATCTTTGCGTCACCTGAGGTCTTCGTATTGATGCACGAACCATTACAGACTTTATCCAGAATTTATCCATGAAAATTGCAGACGTGCAATCTTTAAATCGAAATCCTTGGCCTCTTGATTGAAGAAGATGTTAAACAGAAACATTAATCTTTGCCCTGGAAACAATAGAGATGCGTCTATTAGCCAGGCCCCAGTAGTTGAAAGGCCGGATAACTTTATCCGGTGGATAAGTCACTATATCCAAGAGAGATTTAGGTATTCGCTCGCGTATTCCGTGAATATGCATACTTCCAGTACATCTAGTAAGTAAAGCCCGCGGTCTACGAAAACCTTGGCCCGCAACATTTTAAATGTGGAGTATGATTTACTATCTGGATAGCGAAAAAAAAAAGTTTGATAACCGTACCTGTAAAGCCCTGGCCAAACGGGAAATGTTTGACAACCAAACATCATCAAAGATTGTTTGGTGATCAAACATTTTACCGTTAGGCAACCTTGTTTGATGATGTTTGATGGTGTTTGATGATGTTTGATCGTGTTTGAACTCCATCAAACATTTCTTTTGTTCTCACGTTTATTTGGTGATGTTTGGCTCGTTTGGCCATGTGTATCAAACATGTTTGGCTCGCGCATGCGAGATGCGTTATCTCATTCACTTGTATCCACAGATACCGCGTTTTGTTTACACGTCAGTTTCAGCTGATTAGAGATCTTTAGCAACGACGATCGTGACGGTAACGAAAACGTCGTTTCAAAATCTAACTTCTCGTTTTTGTACCTCTTTCGCGATTACTGCAATTTGTTAAACTTAAAAAATGCTGGCGAAATATTCAGGGACTAAATTATTATAAACGGCGTTAATAAAGAAAAGAAAGAACAATTTACCGTCTTGCAATTACGTTCTTGATTAAACCCTAAATTTGATCATTTCGTGTTATTGTGTTGCAGAGGACGGCATGTTGAAATTGTTGTGGTACTCTGGGTAATTTTGTGGCCCACAACTCCTTGCGTTCGGATGTTTGACGATGTTTGATAAAACATGTTTGAACCGTTTGGCCAGGGCTTCACACATCTACATGTTTGATCACCATACAATGTTTGATGATGTTTGGTCGTCAAACATTTCCCGTTTGGCCAGGGCTTAACTATCAAGAAGCGTATAGTTTTTCACAAATAACAGTTCTTGAGTTTTTTATCAACTTGACTTCATCTCAATATATGAACCACTCCTCTGTTGTTTGCAGGCACTCAATCTTTGCCCCAAGCTTGCACAACTCATACGCAAGTGCCACATTTCCAGGCCTTCACGATGCGCTATTGGACGCTCTAAATAATGGATCCTGGTCTCTTGTGAGGGAAGAGTTGTCTAATACAATCGTAGCAATAGAGTGGGCAGCTCAGTTTTTAAAGTCAACTGTTTAAAGAATGAGGTTAATAATTTTATCGATTTTTTTATATAATTTAATTGTATTTAAAATCTTCTACAATTTTGATTTTGTTTTCTCGTTTAAGTGAGATTGTAATGATGATCGTCGTTTAAGGGTTGTTTTTTTATTCCGTAAAGCAATAGACCTTATTCACGATAGCTGCCACGTTGGATTTGCCTTTATCATGCAAACAACACGAGTTCG